>NW_026892607.1:0-252500 GCF_033815535.1 Pezoporus flaviventris
TCGGGTGCGGAGCCACCGGGATCAACACCCCGAACCCAAGGAAAAAAGCCCCAAAGCAAACAAGGCGCCGAACGGCAGGCGGCAATTGGCTGCGGCGTTTATTCTCTTCCGGGTTCCCAACGGCCGCAAGTTTATTTTAGCTATTAAATTAAAAAAATAGAGACGTAAAAACATAAAGTGCCAACGGCCGGGGCCGCGCCAAGTTTCTCGCTTTCTCCCTATGCACGGGCGCGGCCTTAAAACTCCTCTTTTAGGTTCTTATGCGTTGTTTTTGTGGGTTTTAACCCAATTTCTATGTTTTTGCAGCGGGTAGCAAGCTAATGTCTGGGCAAGAGCTGCGCGGGGTCTGTGCGAGGAGGGAGCGCGGCCGCGGATGTCTGCCCCGGGGTTACGTTTTGAGGGGGTTTTCCCTTCTTTTTTCTGTTTTGATAATTATTTTGTAAGGGATTTAAGGAAATCGCTGACTTTGACAGATACTTCCCCCCCCCCCCCCCCTCTCCGCTGGGCGCCCCGTTCCTGCGCGCCGGCTCCGAAACGCGCCGTCCGGAGCGCCAGCGGCGCGCACAAAGAAAAGCGGCTGGGCGCGGGGTGTGACGGACCGCGGCAGGGGCCAATCGGCGGGGCGGGGCTGTGTGACGTCGCCGGTCTCCGTCCAATCAGCGGCAGGGGTGGGTGTTGCGACGTTTGAACTCCCCCGGGGGGAGGGCGCGTTTGTTTTTTTTTTTTCTTATTATTTATTTTTTTTTTTCGGGCTTTTATTTTTTTTTTTTTTTTTGCCTTTTCCGCCGAAGTTGGAGCCGCGGAAAACCTCCGGATTTAGCACCAAAAAAAAAAAAACCCACCAAAAAAGGGGGTGGGAGGGCGGAAAAAAGTTAATTCCTATAGAAAAAGAATTAAAATTATTTATTATTGAAGGCATCCTTAGCAAAAGGCTGAGTTGCGATAAAATAAGAATATACTTTGCGCGCACAGCCCTATAGCGCTGTAAAGTACAGCGGGCGCGGGGGAGAGGGAGAAGGCGCTTTCGCTCTGCTTAATTTTGGGAAGGGGGGGGGAATGCGGTGTGCGTTGTCCGCGGCTGCGGAGGGGCTGCGCTTGACCGCGGGCCCTGCCTAGAGGGCGCAACCAGCCGTCCCGCGGCCAAAAGTCTCCCGAAGGGCGCCAAAAGTTACTCCAAGATAATGCTGCAAACCGCAAAAGGCTGGGAACGGAGGAGAACGGGGGGGGGAAGGAGTTGGATGCGCGCCCCTCCGCACTCGCGCAACCTCCCCGCCGTCTTTTAAACGAGCTCTGTGTGTGTTTCCCCCCCCCCCCGGTGTCTTGCTATGTTTGGGATTTTTCCCTACGTGTGTGTCCTCCCCCTCCGCGCATAACTACGCGCAGGGACGCGGAGGCCGCCTCAACTCCCTCCATCGTCAATGGGAAATGCTGTTCCTAAGCTGGAGAAGGTGCGGGGACACCCACCCCTAACGGGACACCCTTCGAGTCCCCCTGAGCGGGCTGGAGAGCATCCAAACCCCAAACCCAAACGCTGCCGGTGCCAAGACAATGCGCTCGGGAAGTGGCAGGAGGCGCGGGTGGATTTTTAATGTTAAGCGCTTCACTTTTAAGGGATGATTTCATTAATTAAAGGGGGGGGGGTGGGGCGACGGGATTAATTTATGTGGGTGTTATTTAATTTATCATTATTTCAAAGTGGAATAAGCACCCTTGACCATCAAGTGCTGGATTTAAAATGACAAGTGACAACGGGGATAGGGAAAGTTGTGAACGCAGCGCCGCTCCCACCCCCCCCCCCCCGGCCAAGGGCCGAGCGGAGCCGCAGTAAAAGCAAAAAACCAAAAACAACCCCCCAAAGAGCCCCAATAAATAATGATACCAACCCCCACCCCCGCAGAACCCCCTCCTCAAACCCGCGCAAACTTCGCTCCTGTCCCCGCCGTCCCCTCCGCGGCTGCCCGCGCTGCGGGGCGTTGGGGCGGAGGGAGGCGGATGCGCCGCAGCCCCCTCCCCGCCCCTCCCCGCCCCCCGCGGGCGGCGCGCAGCGCTGCGCTGAGCGGGGCGGCGCGGCGCAAGGGCAACGCAGAGCGGCGCGGAGAGGCGCGGAGCGGAGGAGGAGGAGGAGGAGGAGGAGGCCGCGGGGGAGCGTAACGGGGGGCGCGCAAAGCGTGCGCTATGCCTTTAACGGCGCGCGGGGCAGGCATGCCGAGCGCGTAGTGCGGGAAAGTCGAGGCGGGGTTAAAGTTCAGCTCATGGAGCGGCTCCGCGCTGGCTGCAGTTTGGCAGAGTTGGAAATGTGAAAGCAAGAAGCAGGCTCGGGGCTCCCCCTCCTCTCTCCTCTCTCTCTCTCTCTCTCTCTCCTCTTTCCCCTCCTCTCTCTCCCTCTCCCTCTGTCTCTCCCCCTCTCTCTCTCCCTCTCTCCCGCACACGCACACCTCCAAACCGCAGCCCCCCGCAGCAGTCATGTATTCTCCGCTCTGTCTCACCCAGGTAAGCGGCTGCCGGGGCGCGGTGGGGCCGGCGCTGCGGGGTGCGGGTGTGCGGGACTGCGTGTGAGCGTGGTGCGGGGTGTGTGCGCGCCGGGAAAGGGGCAGAAACGCCGCTCGCCGAAACTAACTTTGTTGCCTTTCGCTTGCATCCCACCCCCCCCCCACCACCACTCCCCCCCCCCCCCCTTCCCGCACGGCCATTTGTGGCTGCACATGGCTAATGGCGCCTACTTATTAATGGTTTAATTAATGGGGGGGGGGGGGTATATGCTGCGGGACGCCCCGCACGGCCCCGCCGTGCTTGGTCATCCGCGATCGATGCTGCCGCCCGCCGCCGCCGCCCGCGCCCCTCACCGCGGCCCCGTGGCAGCGCTACCGGCCGCTGCGCCTTCCCGCAGCACGGCCCGGCCCGCACCGCCCGGACACCCCGCTCGGGGTTACGCGGGTGGGATTCCTTCGTGCTTCACGCGCACCCCCGTCCTTTCATTCCGCGGGCGCGCAGGCGGCTCCGTTCCCCGCTCCTGGGCACGCTCCCGCAGGGCGGTGCGGTGTCCTCCGCACCCGCGCAGCGCGACTCTGCAGGGACCGGAGCGTGTGTGTGTGTGTGTATGGGGAGGAGGGGGGGGATGACACCCGCAAACTTGTCCCGCGTGTGTCCTTCCCCCCTCGCCCCCCCCCCCCCCCCCCGCCACCCTCCCGCCCGCGGATCGGGCCCCCTGCGGGACTCGGCGCAACTTTTGCGGCGGGACGGGGCCGGAGGGGTGGGTGAGGGGGGGGGGGTGTCACTCCGCGGTGCCCCGAATTGCGCGGCCGCGGAGCACCGCTGCACCCCCTTTCCCCCCCCTCCCCCCCCCCGGTCTTTTTCCCGCGCTCTGCTGCAGGACGCTAAATTACACACCTTCAATTAGCAGGATATAATGGTTTAACGAGGAAATGCTTTGTGGTGGACTCAAACCCCAGATTATTTCCTCCTGCAGGAGATTTTGACTACATTATTCTTATTAATTTAATTTGAATATTTTCTTTCTCCCGGTGAGAAAGCCTCTCCGGGCTCTTCCGGCGAGAAAAACGCAGCGAGAAGGGGAGGCAGCTCCCCAAGAGCTGCAAAAGTTTCATCCCCTTCTTCCACCGCCGTCCCCCTCCCCTCCTCATTCCCTTAAATTTCTGCAGGAGAAGCCAGAGCGAAGGCACAAAACTCCACCGGGCTTAAAAGCCCTCCGTACACTTGATGAAAGGCAGGAGGAAAACGGGAGCGGAGGGAGTTTTGGAGAGGCCGGGATGCGAGCGTGCGTTCCGGCTGGCCCAAAGTTTGCTCCTGGAATTCCAGCTCGAGGAAAATACCTGTTTTTTGTCAGTTGTGCCGGTGCGGGAGGGCGAGGACCAGGCTGCTTGCAGGGCCGGCCGGCCGTGCTCCGCATCGCTCCGCAGCTGCACGGCTGCTGCTGGGGTGCGCTAGGCCCAGTTACACATTGAGGACAGTAAAATAAAGCCATGCTTGGGTGCTCCCCGGCCCCCAGGTTGTGTTGTGTGTGTCCCCCTTTTATTTTGATTAAAATAAGAAAAAATTGGGAAAAAAAGGGGGGGGGGGGGAACCTCCGTGCTTGCACTCAAACCTCGCATTCTTGTTGCACGTTTGGAAAAGTAAGATGAGGATTAGAGGCCTCCCGACAAACTCTCCTCTCCAAAGGATCAATTAGGTGCTTCTGTCATTTTTTAATGGAGAAAAGGGACAAGCCCTGAGCAATCACAGCAATTTCGGCATTTTTTTTTTTCCATTTCAGGAGCTTTTATTGATGCGAGTTTTGGGACGGAGATTTCTTTTTTTTTCCTTCTCCTTTTTTTTTTGCGTGTGTGTGTGTTAAGTTTTGCCTCAGATTTAAAGGGAAGCTTTCGCAAGTGGGTTAGAAAAGGAAAACAGCCCGCAACGCGAGTTGTGAGCGGTATTCATCCACGCACTGGCACTGCAAAGGCACGAGCATTTTGTATCATCTGTCAGGAAAAATCTAAACATCGTTCCATTTACATATCTGCTGAAGATCTAGGAAATAGTTGAGGGACACATGCACAGCTCCAAATAGATTTACAAGCAAATGGATTGTAAAAAATATATTAACAAGGGGCACTGTAGCTGGCTTCATTTCAAAAGGATCAGCAGAAATATATTGTTTCCAAAGGCTCCTTTGCAGTGTTACATTCTTGCGAGCGCTTTTGGGTCTCTTTCATTGCAGTTGTTTAATTCTGTTTTCTTATGTATTTGTTATCCTTTTTTCATACCTTTACTGGAGAGCGGAAGGGAATTTGGGGAGAAGCACCACACAATGGTGCGGCCCAAATTGGAGGTGCTTCTTGGAAACAGGCTGCTCTCGGAAAAGAGCTGGAGCCACAAACTTTGGGGAGTAGTGCAATGGGATAAATCACCACCATCATCCTCATCATAAAAAGGAAACTTTTTATTCTTGCTTTCCCAGCTTTCTGGTGCCTTTTCTTTTTAGGTGGCCCATCAAACACCGAGGGGGGGAAGCAAATGTCTTTATCAAACACTTTGGAAGTTTCCCTTAAAGCTAACTTGGGGAGAGGCAAAGATCAGCTCCTTTTCCATCAGTTACTTAAAATCTTGCTGTTTTACAGCGAGCCCACAGACCAGTCCTTAGCACACTTGCACTGACACATTCCCCAAAGTTTTTTTTTCGGGAAGGGGCCCTATAATAACACTGAAATAAGTAATTGTATTGTGCAGAAAGTGCTTCCCCCCCCGCCCCCCCCCCCCCCCCCCCCAGCTTCCAGCCCAATTTTGTTTGATCAGCCCCGAGTGCTTTTTCTTTCCACTTTGCCTTTGGTTATACCTCACCGCGGAGGTGGAAGCGGTGGGATTTGGAGTTTACCAGGACACTTGGAAAGTTGGTCTGGTTCCGAGCCATGAGCCTTTTCTCCTCGTACACCATTTTGAACAGACACATTGGAGGCTAACACTGCACACCTCGCGCGCTGAGCAGCAGTGCCTCTCATTTACTTCAGCCATAGGCTTCACACCACAAAAAGAAAAAAGCACCTTTTTATTTCCCCCCCTTCTCCCTCCCCCTGAAGTCTTTTAAAGTGGGTTTTAAATCAGTTCTTTCTGGGGGGTGGGGGGGGGGGGGGTGTTGTTTCTACCTCCCCTTTCAGGTTCGCATCGTCGCGATGAGCTTTAGCGCAGGTTAAAGCAACTCTCTCTTGGATAGCATCCAGCGTCGAGTCAAAAAAGTCCCGAGCACATGAGAGCAGGCAGGACAAAAGCGCTGCTTAAAGCAGGAAAGTTGAAATATTTCAGGATGTACCAAGAACGTGTTTGGAAACGAGGGACGCTCGAAGCGCTCCCCTGGCTCGCTGTGGGTCTGTCGAGCCTCTGCTCTGTGTGTACCTTCGCAGATAAACTTCCACTTGACAAAAGGCCCTTTTTTTCCCTGGCTCTCCCCGTCTGGCGAAGGGAGAAGCTCAGGAGGGATCAGAAGGGAGGGTTTATTATTTTTAATAGCTTGTAGGGACCTGTAGTTTTTATAGATTTGATTATTTTTTCCTCTTCCCCCCCCCTTCCCTTTCCCTGCGAGAGCTGTTTCTGGTGGGTGCGAGCAGCTCCATGTGCTGGGATTGTGCCTCCTCTCACTTTTTGAATCTGCCGACTGCAAACTCGCAGCAATCTTTTTTCTCTCCTTCTCCTTTTTTTTTTAACTCCCCCCCCCCCCCCAACTTTATTGAAATTTGAAACTTATCTTTTCCACTCGAGGAGGGAGGGAAAAAAAATCAGGAATGTGCCAATCATCAGACTGATTTATTTTGTTTTACCTGCTTCTATTTTAATAAGCATTCACAGTCCTTGCGGTCACTGCCGCTCTGCTGTGCCACAGGGAAATCCGTTGTGCCATTTTTGGTGGGGTTTTAGCAATCTGTGTTGAAAATAAAAGATGTAAATGCTGTGGTATCACCCATAGATATAAGTCTTTACAATTCAGGGGCACTCGGAGTAAGTGCAAGGGGAGCTTTTGGGGAGTCAGCAGCTCTGGAATTACAACAGGATTTTGCTGATGGGTATTTCTGCTATTGATTTCTCAGTTTTTCATCGTTTTTGCAAAGGAAATGCAAGGTAAAATAAGGTGTTGGAAGCAAGGAAGATGTCTGCTTTAATAGCAATATTTGCACGACCTGAAATGATTTGGGTCGGAAATGCACTCCATGGGATAATTACAATAAGAAAAGTTAGTTACTGTGAAAAATCCCCAGTGGTGCCTCGCAAGGGTGGGCAGCGGGAGGCTCTGACCCGGCTGGGAGAATCGCTACACAAATGACTCTATTTTTCCCCTCCTGGAGGGCCCAATCCTGAGAAAAAGGAGCAACTCAGCCCCTGGAAGCAGGGATGTCCCCGGCACGCGGTACTGGATCAGGCCCCACAGGCTATATATGTTTTTATGTGCAGCCTGGAGTTCGGTCATTCATTTATTCAGAATAAAACAAGAAGTGTGGCCCCAGTGTATTATAATGTGCTTCAATCCCTTGGGCTGATTTATGTAGTACTTTTTGAGGATATATACTTTTATTTTATTAAACAAAATTGGGGGGGGTGTGCGTCTTTCCTGCCATTTCTTTATTGTCGGCACACTTTTAATCACGATTATTTATGTGCCAAGGAAGAGAGGTGATCTTTAACTCATCGTTACACAAAGCAAGAAGTGTCTCTGGATGGCCAAACTAACTTTCCAAGTAGCGCGTTTAGTTTCATGTCCATAAAAATGCGACACGAAGCATAAAGGGGAAAAAATAATAATCCTTTGTGTATTTGCTTAAGTTGCGCTCAGGTTTTCTGTTCCTGTATTTTACTTTTTCCCCTGTTTATTTGTATTTTATGGAAAGCCTCAGAGTTTGATTCTCCCAAATAAGTCTGAATTTCAGGTTTTAATATTTTTTCTTTTGAATAAATATAAATAAAAATAAAAATTAATTCATGAGACTTGCATTTTCCAGGATTTCAGTATTAGTTATTGCCATGTGTGCTGGATAAATCGGCCACATTGCTTTCTACTCCCTTCAGCGCTTAGGAACTGGAGAGAAAACCGCCCTTCATTGTATTCGTATATGCCGCTATATTGGTGTTTTACTATACTGCCTGCTGCTATTTCCAAATATATCTTAGGGAAAGTTTCACTATACTTTAGACTTCCCCATACAAACATTGATTGGCATCCAAATGTTTAGGATTTGCCAAATTGGCGGGCATACGCTGGCTACACCGCAAGCAGCGGGGTCAGGGAGAGAGCAAAGGGAGATACGCGATCCGCAAGTGGACTTGCAGCAGGGTTTTTAGCTTTTAACTCATTCTACCTTGTGTTTTTAAGGAGATTTGGGAACTGGGGAAAGGGCCCCATCATTGCGTCCTCGGTTGAAGTCAGACCCTATTTTCGGGGAGGTGCGAGAAGAGGTTTTAGGTTGATGCGGCGGTGACGAGTTGGGGTCTGTCAGGAAGGGATACAAACCCTACAGCCCATAAAACATCCAAAGAGCCTCCTAATTCCCACCATCCCGGGAAAGCCCTGTTTCTGGCAGCTTTTTGTTGATGGTTTCGATGACATCGCCCCTTCTCTGTAACTTTTTGCAGGATGAATTTCATCCCTTCATCGAAGCACTTCTGCCTCACGTCCGAGCGTTTGCATACACGTGGTTCAACCTGCAAGCCCGAAAAAGAAAATACTTCAAAAAACATGAAAAACGCATGTCAAAAGAGGAAGAGAGAGCCGTGAAGGACGAACTGCTAAGTGAAAAACCCGAGGTAAAGCAAAAATGGGCATCCAGACTTCTGGCAAAGCTCCGGAAAGATATCAGGCCTGAATTTCGGGAGGATTTTGTTCTCACAGTCACAGGAAAAAAGCCTCCGTGTTGCGTTCTTTCCAATCCAGACCAGAAGGGCAAGATGAGAAGAATTGACTGCCTTCGCCAGGCAGATAAGGTCTGGAGGTTGGACCTTGTTATGGTGATTTTATTTAAAGGTATTCCGCTCGAAAGTACTGATGGCGAGCGCCTTGTAAAGTCCCCACAGTGCTCTAACCCCGGGCTGTGCGTACAGCCCCACCATATAGGAGTTTCTGTTAAGGAACTCGATTTATATTTGGCATACTTTGTGCACGCAGCAGGTAAGTGCTTTTCTATACCACCTTCTCCAACTTTTCTGTTTATCTCCGTGCCGGGTGCCGTATCCTTGGCGGCAGCTGCATGAGGTGGGGAGGGAGCAGGGAATGCCGGTTATCGCCCTCCCGGGGCGGTGAGGAGAATGCCAAGGGTGCCAGAACTCTCCCTTCTCACCCCTTTGATTTTTCTGGTGGGTTTTTAAGGTGCAGCCATGTAAAAGTGGCTCTCGATTTCCCCGGAATAATGGTATTTTGGGCATCTTTCACAGGTGTTATCCTAAATGTTGTCCTGGAGGGACTGCAGCCGGACGCGGCTTCCTTTATTATCCTGGTTTTGGGGGAAAGCAGTTTTTAATTGATTTTTCAAAAATAAAAGTTTATCCATGTTATGCACAAAGTAGTCTGAGAGGGCTACAAGTGCCCGAGGCCTGTAGGTCAGGAGTACTACATAGCCTTACCCCATGGGGATGGGGAGTGTAAATCCTGCAGGATTGGGCTCGGAGGGAAAGGCGAAGATGATCCCTTGATAGCAAACCTAGTCGTCAGGTCTGAGCGGCCACAAAACAACCCCAGTGGTAACCCTGCGGGGAAAAGGAGACATACAACCCCCCTAAAACATCACATTTTATACACTTAGAAGCTGAGCAGGTCTTGAAACAAGTTCCTGGTTTGATAATATTGTGCTTATAAAGGGGGGGAAACTGAGATGGTTTTTGCATGTGATGAAAATCTTGGGATCTCCAACTCCAGCGCAAGGTACGCCCTGGTACTCGGTATGCTCAGAGGATGCGTAGTACGTTGGCTGGTTAAAATAATATGCTATTGTAGTTCTCCTGAGTGATTCTATCACAGAAAAATGTGTGTGTGTGAAGTGCTAGGTCCCGGTTTTCACGTATGGTATGCATAGGTCCTCATGGGTTTCAGCCTTACTTGCAAGTTGTGGGGCTGGAAAAACAGAAGAGCAGAGGGAAGAGGAATCGTATGAGTAGAAACCGCTTCTATACAAATATGTATCAGTAGGAAAATTGAGCAAATTACAGCGCTGGGAGCCTGCATCTCCAATGCCAACTTCTTCCAGAGGGTCTCGCGGAAAGTTTTGGCTACCCAAAAGTTTTTCTGTGCGGAGTTCTTGTTACAATAGGCAGTGTTGGGGACCTGATTTTGCGGGTATGATTGGCAATAACTTCCAAGTATCCTCACGGTATTCCCTACAAATAGGCTGCAACATTTATTTTGCACTTTGGTGAATCGTATGGCGCGTTTATGGTGAAGGGGAGGCAGGCAAATATTGTGGGAAATTATTTATTTACTCTGCAGTCTGTTACGGAGCACAATGAAGGATGGATTACCAATTAATGGCTAACCAAAGGGAGTTGGGGCTGGAGCGTTGTAGGTCCCTTCCCGTTCCATCACCATCCCCAAGGAGACCGGCGACTCGCATCCCTTTTGTCTGCCTCGGTTTCCTCCTCTGGACATTGGAGCAGGGTGATGCGTTTAAAGCACTTTGATCCCTACTGCTGAAAACACTATTTACTGCTGTATGGCATGTGGGTTTTTATTATTTAGATATATATTTCGTATGGTACCAATAAATACTGGTCCATATTATGTTTTCCAAGTGCAAAGCAGCCTTTTACGTGGTAAAAAAGTTGTTCACATAAACCAGCGGTCTTGGTTTAGCCTGTGTGTTTGGTCACAAAAATGTAGGATGGGGAGAAAAGGACCATATTCAGAGGTACTCTGAGGAGCTTGAAGGGATCCTCTCCCTGTTATAACAGCGGGGCAATAGATGTTATAGAAGTTCAACGTTGTGATAAGGGTTATACCATCTTATCAGCACACTCTTGGCAAACAGAACCCTTGATAGCGAACTCCTTTATTTCTGCCTTCATCGTCAACAGGCAGCAATTGCACTGATCGCTCTTCAGACTAGATGTTAGCACAAGGCTTAGGCTCGGGTTTTGGGGCTAGATGTGCGGTTTTGTGTGAGCAGCGACCGCGCCGCGTCGCCTTTTCGGCCGTTGTTTGCTGATGGCACGCATCGCATTGTGCTCTTAATGCGGTAGCCTGTGCTGGCGTATTCCCTGCTAAACCTCACCGGGGAGGGGGACAAAATGATTTTTAGGAGGTAGCGCAGCATGGTCGCTGTCTCTGTCGCTTCACAGAGGTGTATCTAAAGCCTCCCATGTAGGCTACCTCCTTTTTTCCCCCCTTTTTTCCCCTTTTTTTTTCCCCCCTCCGATGTTTCCCAGCAGTCTTTGTTACACCTGAACATTGGCCAAGTTGACAGCCATTGGTTCCCGCAGACCCGCAGTAATGGCAGCTTGTGCCGGGTGCGCAACAGGAAAATTACAAAAGAAAAGGGAAAAAATATTAAGGGATCCTTTGTCTCCATCGGGCCTCGCTCCCCAAACGTATGGACCGCTTCAGTATAAGGAGGAAGTCGCCAGCGCAAATATTAGGTAGGCTGGTCAACCTACATATAGCGGATTTGACAAGCATCTGCTATAGTACAGAAGATTTGTAAACACTAAACAATGTTTTTACCTCCTTAAAAGTTTTGAGAAGTTGCCAGTATTGGCAGGAGGCACAGACTCCGAAACGTGCTTGAAGATACGTGCCAAAACCATTGTGACCTTTTCACCCATAGTGCTCGCTTCTCTTTTTCTTGTGTTTTTATTCTTCCCTCCTCTACTCTTCTTCTTCTTTTTTTTCTGGGGGGAAGCATTCTCTTCCAAGATGCCCTTATTCGAGTTGACTTCGGCAGCAAGATGCCCCTTTCCTTCTAAACATGTACGATAATTATTGCTTTGAATCCATGCTTTTTCTTCAGTAGGCACTATCATCTGTAAGGGAACACATGTGCACGGATTTAAATAGTGCTTCTTACAAAGCTACTGAAATCAATTATTCTCTTTAAGAACTGGCTGGAAAGAGAAAACAAAAATATGCAAATAGGCAAACTACATGTCATTTTTGTAAAAAAGTAAAAAAAAAAAAATAAGATGAAAGGAAAGGAAGATCGGTGTTTTGTGAATTAGAGGTTGACCAAAAAACGAATTGAAATCTAGAGTATTGCTCTCAGTTTGCAGTTTCTAATCTGCTTAACTAAAAGCAGGCGACATTTTCATACCCTGAACTTAGGCTGGCTTTTTAGTTTTCACTTATTCTGCTCTTGTATCAAATGACAAGTTGGAAACCATTGTGGCAAACCGTTTTCTTTGTGGGAGTCAAACAGTAAAGCTAATTTATGACCAGCCCTTTACCAGATGATCTGTATCAGAATCTACAATATACTAGGCACGTGGCAAGGTCACAATTTAAGTTGTTAAGGTCACAACCTTAGCCACCAGGCATTTGACCTTTTAGATAAAGTTAACCTTTGTTCATTAGTAGGCACTCAACCGAGAACTTTCTGGAGTTTTTTACTGCTTTGGAGTTCCTTCTGCTAATGTGATCGGATGGGAGAATGGATTCACAATGGAAGTAGTTAAATTTGGTGAGAGGTCAGAGTTTTTTGAGGCTTCTGCAGTGGATGAAGCTGAATGGCAGGCCGGGAGGCGATGCTGCGATGCCCGGATGGGTTTTTTTGGACAGCCGTCCTTATGCGCTTTGGGCGAGAATTAAGCTAGCGAGGTATCTGTAGCAGAGAAAATCTTTTAATCTTCCAGGAGGACATTTAAAAATCCCAAGTTTAAGAAAAATCCGCGGGTAAGGTTTTATTGACACGAGCTCATTTTGCTATTGGTATTTAGAACAGAAGCCAGCGAAGATGCAAGAAGTCAGCCTTATTTCTGCACCTGTGAAAATTTACTTAGTGACTGAATGTGCTTTATGGCTAATTGCCTGGGCAATAGTATATAGCACATGACCTTGAACTTTAAGCAGACCCATTTTACGTTCTATCACTGGGTATAAAATATTTCCACTTGGACCACCACAAAAGAGGTATCAATGGGTATAACCCAAAGATTGGTTAATGCAGGAAGCAGCTGCAGATAGCCAAAATACCCTTGGAGGTACTGGGAAGTCCAAAAGGTACACACAAGGCTTTGCGTTGTAATCTTTTAGTACAATTGGTATTGATTGTTGCTGCATTAATCCTGTTAATAGCTGCAGCCGGCCCGCCGTGTTGCAGGGATGTGAGAGGTGTCCTGACAATACTGTACATCACCAAAAGAGCTGTCGCAGCGTCTTGAACTCCTGAGAGCTGCTGAGCAAAAGTGGAGCGCTCGACGGTGGAAACTATTGCTAGCTCCTATAGAAGCACACACACCGTATTGTTTGCTTAATTATGCCGTAACGAAGGCTCAGTTTTAATTATTTAGCTGACTTCCCCGCTTTGCTGTGATACCACATTTATTATTTAATTTAAAATCAAAAGGGCCCTGCCACTGTTAGGTTTTGATGCATTTTACTTTTGTTTTGGCTACGTTATTGTCATTCCATCGTACAGTAATCCAGATAGCCGTGATATGCAGATTGACCAGATGGTCATGTTAACAGATTGAGAACCTACTTCCCACTGCTAAAGAGCAGGTGTAAGATCAGTGGGCTTTCCTCCCCCCCGCCCCCATCCTTTCCTCCCAAGTTTCAACCAAAATGCTCTTTAGACAGCTCATAATGGTAGTTAAAAAGGGGCACATTTCAAATGGTGTTTGTTCAGCGGAGATAATACGTAATATATATGTTGTTTTTACACATATCTAAAGACTTTTAAACCATCCGTGACATTCCCTCCATACATAACAAATCTACTTGCAGCCCATGGCTGTTCCAGCATACATCCAAAATGCTCCTAAAAGTTTTGTTTGTGATGTTAAGAGTTCTTACACATTTCTACAGCCAGATTACATTTACTCAGCCAGCTTTGCAGCAGTTATTTCATGCACTTTCCCTATCCAGGGCTCCCTGTGCATGCCAAGGGGAACCTGGGTAGTTCAGTTTCAGCTGAGATTTTAATCTTTTGGGGCTCATAGGGGCTGAGGTTTTCTCCTACATTAATTTTTGCCATAGTAAGACATGTGTAGTTCTAAAGAAGGAAGTGAAACAAAGACATCTCGCCGTGTTTCTCAAGGAATACCAGGAGAAGGCAGATTTTGTGTTGCTTTAGCCTTAGTAAAGGTGCCCATAAAAAGTCAGCGGTGGGAGCCTGGGTCTGTATCTTAGTTGGGAGAGGTGGGGAGATGACAGCTACAGCTCGATACCCCAAATTTCACGCACCCGCCTATCATGGGTGTGCACGAAACACTGTGATCCACACACCCTATGTGGTGCACAGAGATATCTCCATCTATCGATGCTCCCTGCTCTGGGAGCAGGACTGGGTGTTCTCTGGAGCGTGAGCAGGGTGGTAGCTGACAGAAGCAGGATTTAGGTGGGACAACTGCTCTCCCTGCGCGGTTGTAACTGAGCCGGTGAGTATCCGTGATAATTCAGATACTAACTGGTGCGGCACTCGGGACGGTCTGCTCTATCACGAACCCCTGGCAGGAGTTCAGTCATGTGGTTTAGCTTTCCCTTTTTTCCAACAACAACAGCAGCAACAACAAATAAACACGGGATAAAGAGGTATTTCATGTGCTCAGGATGTTTTCCAGGTGATGGGTTTGGCCAATATAAGGGTGCGTTATTTCCATGCCTCCCTGCCCCGCTGGGCTTTGAGGTGCAGGAGCAGGAGAAGCCTTTGAATGGTAAGAAAGTTGCCCAACGCTGCTGGCTTTTCTACAAGTGACTGCACTTTTATATTTCCCTTCTTTTCCACCCAATGATGAATAGCATTAATTTAGATCTATTTAAGGCGAGTGTGGGAGAAACCACAATCTTTGTTGTGGTCACTGCTGTACACAGCGGGGCTGAATGTTTCTCTTGGTTGAGGCCTCAAAGCTGAATCTGGAGAACCCAAAACATCGTGTCAGCTTTTCAAACCCTTCAAAGAGACAGTGGAATCCTAATTGTGCCTAAAACCCGCTACTTATTATTACAATTATGTATTTTCTCCCTATTCGGATGTAAAGGAAAGGGCATCCTTCACTTTCCATGCCTTGAGTTTCTCAGCTCCTCCTGCTCCTCCTCCCCTCGATGCTTCGGGTTCAGGCACCGGCAGAGGCTTTTGCAACCAGCAAATAAACTCCAGCCCTGTGCTCTGTAAACCTTCAACTCCTCCGCAAAAGCCTGTGCTTTGCAACACAAATCCCAAAGTTGGATCCTCCGGGGCTAGGGAACTGCTTCTGGGGCATCCTCGATGGGAGCCGCGGGTCCAGCTCTGCCCCCGCTCCCTTCCACACAGGCAAGGGCTGGAGCTGCTGATTAAATTACAGGCTGCAAATTCAGGGCAAATTATTTTAGCCTCCTAACAGCAGCCGACCTTGAAGGTTTCCTTACGACAGTGAGGGTTCTCGGTAGATAAGAGCTGTCGGTGGACTAAAATTCATTTTAATCACTTTGGGTTTTCTGTTCATGTGATGCTCTTCACTCATTTTGGCTTTGCTGAGTGTGAATTATCACCTCCATTACTGTAGGCCACCAAAAAGCCTGGCTGGGATCACCCCATGGGTCATGGCGTCTGTGATGTGTGGGGCAGTTTGATCCCAGCAAGTTCTTTGGGGGGGGTTGCAGTGTTTTATGCCCAGTTGCCAGGGCTGATCCCCTCATCACAGCGTAATTAATGTTGGAGAGATAACAGCATATTTATGTATTTTTTGGAAGTGTTTCTCGCCAGCATCGCTCCACGTCCCCACCCAGGGGATGGATGATGCTCAGCCCCATGCATGGCACGTTGGAGGAGGATGTGGCTGCCATAGAGCGAGCGGATTCGGGCTGGATTTGTAGCCGCTGTCTGTAAAATCTATGAGGGCCGAGGGCCTCCATTTTGTGTGCCAGGCTCTCACGTGCGAGTGCAAAATGGAGAGCGGCACAGTTGAGTTTTGCCTATCGTGAAGCGTGTAGGCAATGTTGCCCGCGGTCCCTGCACCACCGCGGTGCACAGAGACACACAGCAAGGTCCAGGAAGGGATATCCTGAGCTTATACATCCATTACCTCTTCCTAAGAGTGTCTCAGTCTCTTCTTTAGATCCTTACTATCCATTCTCCCGGTCCAAGTGCTATCCTGGTGTCACGGAGAGCCGGCACATTGGCACTCCGGCCGGTACGATGGGCCCCGGGGAGTCGTTCCCGCTTCCCGACGGGCTTCGGTCCACATCGGTGCCATTAGATTAGCAAGATAAAAATCAAGACGGGTTTAATGACACGCTCGTCTGAAAGTTTCCTGGACTTTATTGTTCATAACTTGGACCTGAGTCGGGTTATTTACACAGGAGGATTAAAAAGCTGCAAACAACTGTGTGATTTTCAGGGGCTGAAGGCAATTAGCATGTGTGGGTTGGAGGATACACTGCGTGTCTGCGTTCCTTTAAAATATAAATCACAGTTATTTAATTATGTTTTGAGAGGGCAGATTTAAGGATATACTGCAAAATGCATTACCTATTATCCCAACACCATAATCTTATTAACCTTGCTTTCTACTTTTTAATTTTATTGTGCACCCTGTACCACTCTTATGATATCAAAAATAATTACTTGGAGGATACATGATGTCAGAGGTCCGAGATGACATTTATCTTCACAAGTGAGGAGATGGCTATCTCGTGCATTGCATAGCAGCACGGGAGGCATCCCAGTCCACACTGGGGAAATGAAGCAAAGAGAAGTATCATCAGATGCCATTTAATGTATATAAGCAAGTTTGTGTTGTAGCCGAGGGCTGGCTTGACCAAACTTGATGCAATTCAGCATCCACAATCCTCCCACAATAGAAAGGCTGGATGTTTTACTCACATGTGCCATATAACTCCCATAGGTGAGCCAACATTTCAAGGCGGCTCCATACATCCAGCTCCGATCCCAGATGGATCTCCTGTTAAACCCTGTGTTCTCCATCCCATCCCTGCTCAGGGCAGTGCCTCTCTCTCTCTTTATTTTTTGATCTATCTCTCATGTTTGATGTGTGTTGATATTTCCCCCTTTATTTTGTGAGGAATGGGTGAGGGTGATGGGTGAGGGGAAACAAACGCCATAATAATATCCCTTTTCAGAAGAATATAGTTTAATTTTGTGTGTGCGTGCAGCAGCTGCCATTGGCAAGCTGTCGTCTTTGTTGCCATGGGCTTTTTTTTCCTCTTTTTTTTCCTCTTTGCATGCGTGCCAGAACATGATTGGATGTTTCAGCATGTGCATGTTTTGGGGTGAGATATATCTGTAGCGAAGCACACAATCGTCATGGGGTTGGTGGGTAACCAAGGCAGGGTTACTCAGCCAGGTGAGCTGAGAGTGGTGCGAGCATGGTACCTGGTGGTTGTGTCGTCGATGAGATAAAACTCGCTGGTGCCATGGGTTTCTTGATGATGTAAAAAGGTTGTTCGAAAGCATCACAGAAGGGTGTATCGCTGAGGTGTCCTCTAGCTAGACACCCATAGAGAGCAGCAGAAAGCCCCCGGTGTTACCAGTCAGTAGGTTTCTCCTGCCTGTCTCACTCGGCCTGGTGTACACATCCCATGGCAAGTTGTCTCCATCCCTGTCTCTCACGCCACAAGGTGGATGGTAGTACCAGTGAGTTTGTGCTGCTTGAGCCCTGGTGATACACAGGCTTCAGGCAGGGCTGGTGGATGTAGCACACCTTCCACGGTGCATAAAGCTAACGCGGCATCACCAGTGAGAGCTGAAGGTGACAGCAAATCCTCCGGGCCTGCCACTTAGCTCTGTAGTTAGTGTTTGTTCTGCTCCTTCATTTCATCCATTCATCATATTCATAATATGCTCATGGCATCAGTACCTAAACAAAGTCTAAACGTGCTTTGCACTGGCCTCTGTGCTGCACATCTCATCCCAGCCACTGTTGCTGCACATTAAGTATGATTGTAAAGGTCTTTTCAATATAAATTGTTCTAAGTAACAGATGATGGTCTAAGTAACAGGAGCCCAGGAAACCCACCATGGAGCTGCAGGGATCATTACTAGGTGCGAAATGCATTTGCAAACTTGGGAAAAACATTTCATAGGGAGGCATTTCCATACATCCCTTGTAGGCTCGGACTAGTCCTAAACCAGCAAGCAGAAAGTTTGCAGGGCGAGTGCAGGCGCCGTGCACAATCTGCTCATGGCATCAGGAGAAAGAAAGGATGAAGAATTACATGTAAAGTGTTGAGACAGCCTCATTCATGTTGTATTTTCCTGTGTCTACAGATTTAGCCTTGTGTGTGAGGGGCAGATAATGAGCTGTGTGAGCTTTGTAATAAACATCGCGTCTGGTTACATTACCATTTTTGTGTTTAAAGCCAGTATGTGTGTTACAAAATACCTTGTAATGCACTAAAAGAACAGGGATGAACCCCTGCAAAGGTATCAAAAGGCAAGTTAAACAGTTGTTCCAATTATTGTCAAAATGAACAGTTACTGGAGATCCTAATGCAGAAATACATTGTCATTCAGATTTCATCCTAAGGATATTCGCTTGGAATTTTGTCTGATCTTTTTGCCCAATGAGGTTTTAATTTGATATGGAAGAAAACAGCCAAATCCCTAAGTGATGCTGGAAACTTAGGGTAAAATTTAAATGTAATTCAGTTCTTCTTTTCTTTTAAGGCAAAGTAGTTTCAAGTAAATCAGAAGAATGAATTCTTTGTATCGGGATGCTTGTCTCAAGCCCAGCTATTGTTGGGATCCCTTTTAGGGAGGATAGCCACGGCAATGCTTTTATTGTGTGATGGCAAGGACTTTTCCTGACGTGATGAGGACTTCATTAAAGATAGCCAACAAACCTATTTGCGTTTGTTTCTGTGTTAAATGGGAACTGAGAGTGAACCGGTTGTTTTCCACATACATGGTCTTTAATAATAAACTCCCCTAAAAAACACGAGATGTGTCTCATCAGTGAGCAGTCCCATGACGTGAAATTGTCTGCCTGTGGGATGAGGATGACACGAGCAGGGTCCCTGTCCTACATGGAGCTTGGTTATCTGCTACAGTCCCATATGGTGGGGAGCTAAGGGCAGTTTGTGTGCTGTAGGGTGGGATGCGCACACCTCCCTGCAGTGGGATGCCGTGGGCATGGCCCTGGAGAAAACAAGTATATTGAGTTTTCATTCTTGTAGGTTTTCTATGGAATGGGTTGCTAAGAAACTTCCACATTTCTCCCTGTTCCTGGCTGGATCTCTCCCTGTTACTGCCCTTTGTAAGAGGTTTCATTTGCCAGGGCTTGCGGCTGAGTTATCCTCAGTTATCCTTCATCTCTGCTGCAGGCCACTGAGCTTGTGCGGTCCAGCTTGGCTCGGGGTTCCAGCAGGAGGGATGGGATTAGGGAAGGCATGAGCACCAGTGATGCAAAGCCAGGACATGCTTGGAAAACACACTTTTTGGAAAGGGTGAAATGAATCAGAGTTTGAAAAGAAAATGGGATGTTTCTGTCCACACGGTTCTGAAACACGGGGCAGTGATATCTTTGAGTTGATAAATGTGCTTTAAAAGCCTCACAAAATTTTGCCTGGCTGCACAAGCTGTATCTAATATTAATACTATTTCCTCATTAAAAGGGACGAAGCATTTCTCAGGCTTGTTCTTCGAACAAGCTTCGCCTACCTTAGCAACTTCAGGGAACTTTCCAGCTCCGTACTGGGGCCGCTGACGCGGCTTGAGGACAGGTCAGTGGCCATGGAGGCATTTAACATTTTAATTGCCTCCTGTCCTGACTGCTGTGATGACCTGTTTGTTTGGATTCTATCTCTTTTTCATATTTAAAAAAAAAAGGGGAAAAAGAAGGAAAACAAAGGAAGTACAGTGCTGTGCACAGAACAGTTATTAAAAACAGTTGGGAAGCATATAAAAGGTACTGTTTGTGTGAGAAACGGGACAGCTGTGATGGTCTATTGGGAAAGTGTGTACAGATGGTGGTAGGGAGGGGAATGATGACTACATGGCTGATAAATGAAATACAAAAAGCATTAAATTGGTGATCTTTTTAAAGAGTACACTTTTGGTTAGCGTTTTTGGTGCATCATTAGGGCTCTTTGTCTGCCTCTTATTTAGCCAGGAAGTGCGACTATCTTCGCACATTTGGGGCTCTGATTTTGTTTACAAATAAGGAGTCTGTGTAATAAATCACATACCATGGAATTATTAAAGAAGATAATTAAGCACACGGTTTTCCCTATATTGGGAATGGCACAGGATCATCCTAAAGACCTGACAATACCACAAATGCAATTGGGCTCGAATTAGTTACGGGAACACGTGGGATTTCCTGGAGCCTAAATGGATTTCTTTGTTTTGCAAGAAGTGGGACCGACGGCGCGAGCCGGGTTTGGGGAGTGAGGCTTTGGCGTTTGGAAACCACGGAAGGAAAACCACTTGACATTTTGGCTTTGTTTTGAATTAGTTTACAGTACCAAAGGTGGTGGCACATAGTGACCAGCCATAGTAGCTGGGTGTTGCAGGGGCTCCAAGGGGATGCAGGGGATCTGTTGGCTTCACAGGACCTCTTTTGGAGGAAGCAGTGAAGGAAAGAGGGAGAGACAGTTGGAGATAAAATTTTTCCCTGTAGTTCTTAGGAGGGGGATCCCCGTCTTCCAATCCTTAGAGCTTTAGTATGTTCTTTATCGCTTATTTGAGGACTAATGGAAATGAAGACAGTATCTATGTATTCCTGCACACTGGGATAGAGATGGTCACTCAAATGCTGCAAATCTCAATGCTGAGAGTTTTTAAACTAGTAGGCAAAATAATCCACGTCCTCCCGGTGTTTCATCCAGTTTCCAGCTGAAATAATTCCCGGTTTCCCTTTGCCTTCCCTCTCACCCACCCGTTGCTTCGTGTTCCTGCTCATTGTTTCTGGGTGCCATCAATAGACGAAAGCATTTTCCTTAATAATAAATAGCCTTTGGTAATGCCGTGCTTTTCCACAAACCAGCCCGGTGTCCGGAAGCCGTGTTGGCTCCAGCCATGCCATTGTCCCTCCCTTGGCGGGGACAGACCATCGGCAACCTCAGCACCCTGTTTCAGGGGTGCCTTCAAATGGCGCAAAAGCGGGGTTCAGCAAACCTCCATAAGAAGAACCTTCCTAGAGGGAGCTTTTCCAAAGCCCTGTTGGATGCAGGTTTATTGCTGCTCTGAATTTTGTCAATTTACAAACCTCCCAAAACTTTTGCATGAGACATTGGGGTTTGTTTGCTCTCCTGACAGGGTATCACAAACTCCTCTTTGTTACCAGACTTGATAAACGACATGTTTCCCTGGGCCTTTCCTTTTTGGGTCCAAGTAAATTTCCTTCTGCGTTTCTACATTTTCTTGAAATGTAGAAAAAAAGCAAGATTTTAGAAAGGCTTAATGTGAAGAAAATGTATGACAACTTGATAGATTGCTTGGGACTTCAGTGCAGTAATTGTACAAAGTAGGTTGCAATTTTTTTCTTACAGATGCAATGTATTAAAGAGAACAATAGACAAAGAGACGCATAGCACGAGGATGGAGAGACCGTGTTGGCCAACGTCTACAAATTTGTTCCAAATTTCAATTATTAAATATCACAGAAACATATTTATTGTAGCAAGACTGTACGTTTTCTTGGCTGATCAGCTCTTGGGTCGTTTGTGGGGGTTTTGTACACCTTGTCCATAAATAATGCTTCTTACTAAGAAAAGAGCCCATTCCATTTGCAGGTGCAGGTCATGGAGAAAGGACAATTTAGCAATATCTGGGCATGTATAAAATGCCTCGAGTTGAAGATGATTCCTTCTAATATGTGACTATTTTTTACCAGTATAAATGTGTCCTCTGCTATAGCTTCACTAAGTGGACAAGTCCAAGAGGTCTTTCTAAGAGCTACACCGATGGGTACCCCAGAGGCAGCAGAAACGAGCAGCTGGTAAAGATGCTGCTGTGACACTTCTTGGTGGTACCAGTCCAGCTTCAGTCCTGGCCTTGCAAATGGCCACTGACAACACCTCATCAGATGGAGTCACAAACAAGGATGAGTTTAGAAACACGGAAGTCTCCCTCCTCCTTTTCCGCAGTGCAGAGTGTGCGTTGCACAAGGCATCTGCTTACCAAACCCAGTGATGGGAAGCCAGGTTTCTCTGCCAGCTTGCACAAAAGTGGTTTTGCCCACTGTCCTGAGAGCAAAATTAGTCTCTGAGCTGTTCGTGCTGGGTGTGTGGGTCTCCCAAACCTCATCGGAGCAACTGAGTGCAGAGTCCACCGCTGTTATCCAGCCACTATTTCAGTCTCTCCTTCGGGAAGTGCTGCCAACCATGAGGGAGGGGGCACCCACAATATATGTGGTCTCTTGATACTGCCCCGAGCTTTGAAAGGAAAGGTTAATTCTTACTGAAGCAGTGATTTGTGTCTTTGATTACTTACTGATTTTACACTGAGGAAAATAATTCTCTAATGATTGCAGTTGACAGAGAGCCCGTCCGTATTGTACAGCTCTGATTTACAACTTGTGTTACCAAACTTTTTTTTCCCTCTTTTTTCTGTCTTTTGTTGTTTTTTCCTTTGCTGTAGTGGACTCAGTTGTGCTCAGAACAGAAGACCCTCATCTCTATTTGAGATCGGGTAGTGCCCACTCCTGGAGCCAGAGCCCCGTCCACGGCAGGGTCTGAACAGAGCAGTGCTACTCCCATCAGCAGACTACGGGAAGGCAACTATTAAGAGTAGAAAGCTATTAAGCAGTCACGTTTTTATTATGCTTTAGTGTTTTGTTTAAGTCTGTTCTTAATTGGTTGATTAATGTAAGCGAAGTCCTTTTCTCCCCCACCATCTCTACAGATGGCAAATGGTAGGTCCCAACTGTCATTGTGCGCAAAAAAGGTTATGGTTCAAAGTCAGAGATACAGAGATACCACGATAATCAATCATAGGAACTTGTCTCGCTGTGCCCAGCCAGGCAAAAGTTAGGCTTGGTGGTAATATTCCCTCCAAACCCATCCGGAGGAATTTCTTTACACTTTTATTTCAAGGGGGATGAGCTGCTGCAAACTTCATGCTGCCGGATCTGGGGCATTCCAATAAATCCAGGCAGAGCTGCAAGTGGCTTCGGCGCTGGGTAGCACAGCCAGGGCTTTTCTTCTCAGCATCCTTCTCCTTGGCAGAGTCTGTGTGAAAGCAGCCCGTGAACCTCCCTGCTAAAAAATGAGCCCAGCAGAAATAGGGGCATCCTGTGCTTTAGAGAATTACCTTCAAATACATATCTTTTAAACTTTCTTTTTTTCCAGTTTTAATCTACGAGGATGATTTATTAAGGCTAACTTCCTTCTCAGGATGAAGAGTAGAATTATGTTTCTGGTATCGATCCATAAAGAGGATTTGCATTTTATTCATACTATAAAAGTGCTTTTAATGGAGACATCGCGGTAATTGAATTTATACTGTGTGTAACTATCGAAGTATCTTTTTAATTATTTTATGTTATGTAATACAATAACTAAATCTAAAGCCTGTGAAAAGGGGGTGGCTGTACTCTGTCCTTAGGAGTAACATATATAGCTTTTAATATTCTAACGGTGGAATGCAGTTAAGGACATTCTTTATTTGAAGGGAAAAAAAAGAAGGGGGAGAGAGAGAGAGGAGAAAGATTTCATTACATTCAGCACAGTATGAGACTAAGTCAAAGTAGTTTTGCTAATTAAATTCAATTGCTATCCATTAGACCAATGGAATGAGATGAATCTACCATATAGCTGACACAGCACAGGTATGCAATTTGGCTAAATGGCCATTTCTGAACTGCAGCACGCCTTTCTCCGCTCGCTCGTTTCTCCAGGCTCACAATTCCTGCATGGAGAGAAGTCGAGCAGCTCCCAAAGCCTCTTGGGGAGCACGGCCACATGTTTAGATAGGCAGGCTCCCAGGGGTGAACGCTAGCTGCTGATGGAGTCAAAATGGACTAGAGTAAGCTCATAAAGTCCAAAGGCAACGGAGAGATGGGTGGCAGATTTTGGACTTGATAACCTTAAAGGTCTTTTCTGAACTTGTTGATCCTATGATTTTTTTCTGGGTTCAGTCACGGGTATTTTCCTTCCTCTGCCCATGAGGCTGCCTGCAATGGGCTCCTCGTGTTGCATATCCATCAGGAATTGTTGTGAGCGCAAGTCTGAGTTACCAAAATGGCTTGAAATGCGGTGAGCAGGGTGCATTTGCCAGCGTTTTGGCATAACGTACTACATGGGGAGATGTTGTGTGTCAGACAGAGAAGTCTCCTACCCCAGTGAAATGACAGGGATTCTATGATTCTATGACAGGAATACCTCTCAAGCATTGGCGGAGGCAGAATTTTGACAGCCAGCAAGGCTGCGATGCTGCTGAGCGCACAGATTTACACTTCCTGCCAAGATTAAAATGGGCTAAACCCAAAAAGGGTATTAGGGATTGTCGCTTTAGGAAGAAATAACACCTTAATGTAATGCAGGGAGGCAGCGGCTGCGATCGGCCTTCCAATACTTCCATATCCTGGGATCTCATGGGCTCGTGTACTGTCAGGTCGGGACTGGCAGGACAGGAGAATAAAACCCAAACTTATAAGGCAACCATGGTGAAAAACTTTGCACCTTCCTGCTTTGGTGCTGGAGCTCATGTTCCAGTTTTGCCTCTCGTTGGAGCAAATCTCGGCAAAGTCTGGGGACTTTGGTGTGAAAGAAGCCTCAGAGCTTCACTTTCTGCTTCTGATTAACTGCTGCAGTGTATTTTCCTTCAAGCTGTATTTAGTGAAAGGGAAAAAACTCACTAAGTTGGGCTGAATAAAGGCCCGGCAGAAAACTGGTCATTTAAGCCTCTCTTTGCTCTATGGTATCCTTAAATTTCCTTCCGAGTGCAACCGGTGATGCTTTTTATGATCAATCTTTCGGGTCGGGGTATTTGCTCAATAGAATCCAGACAAATAAATGTGAAGAAAAGCATCCTGCTTTAAAAGAAGGAAACAATTAAACCTCCTACTTTGTTATTTACAGTAACTACCTTTTTTCAACAATTGTAGAAGTTCGAATGGAAGTAGCAGTGTGAAGAGGGAAATGTGGGAACTTTCATTTGTCGAGACTTTGCATTTCTTCTGCTTTATAGCCATCAGAAAAGAGATTGTTGTGCATTCTATTAAATACTGCCAGTATGATTAATTTAAAGGGTTACATTTTATTGAACCCTGGTGTAGATGTTCTTTGTCAACTCACATTCACTGCTAGTTAGAGTGTGTGTCGCATTTATCAAAACTTTCTGGAGCCCCTCTCACCTCATTAGCATGTGAATCTCTATTGAGCAGTTAATGTCCGTTACAGCGAGAGTGCTCAATTCTTGTTTTCAATAAGCCAGTTGTAAAATGTCAGACTGTCACTTACAATATAAAAAAGCAAAAATGATGGTATTTGTAAAAATGTTATCACCTCATAAAAACAAATTGTAAAGACATGAAAGTGATCTTGGTATGCTTTGCTTTCAGAAGTGAGTTAGTACAGCTGCTTTAAATACCAGTTGTCTGGATTCCCACACTTTCCTACCAATGGAGAGGTTTACACAAGCATAATTTAAGTTACAATTACCCTAATTAACATCTCATTTGCATAAATTGTTGAAGTCAAAACAACAAAGAATTGCTTAAGAAGCTTAACCCTATTTGTCCAAAATAAAGAGATGAGTTTTCACTTTGCAATCAAAATTGGCAGGTTCATTATGTCGGAGCTGGAATACAAACTGAAGTTATACTATTAATTAATACTTTACAGTTTTATGATCGGGCTGAGCTTCTCCTATTTACAAGGTGCATGATTTCAAAACATCCTGCTCTTGCTATCTGAGGTGTAGAGCTGTCAGGTGGGGAGTCCATGGGGTATTGGTGGAATTGGGAAACCCCAGGTCTGTGTCCCTCATCCCTTCCTTTGCAAACCTTGGCTTCGTCTGCTGTGGCTGGGATGGGAACTGGGGAAGAGTTTACATCCAATACAGGCTGAAAGCTCCCATCCTGGGAAGGAAGGCTTGTAAAATGGTGTGAAGAGGCCAAATGACAGCAGTGACAATAGTGATGATGGTCAGAGACCCTCTGGCCTCCCTTGGCAGAGTGGCCGGTTCACCCAGGTTTTCCCAAGTGTTTTCATACTTGCCAAGGCCCCTGCAAACTTCTGCCCTTATCTCAGAATACAGAAATGCAGAGCAAGAGACCTGCAAAATAAAATCTTGATACTATTTATTTAGTAAAACCACATCTTCCAGTTACGGCTTTGGGGCGGTGGTTTAGAGGAGCTTCCAGTGCTTGTGGGTAAGTCCAGGGCCGGCACTCTGATCTGTCTCCTTTGAACATCTGATTCCTGGTCTCTGCCTGCTGCAGTCAAAGAGGATTGTTGGGGCTTAGGCCAAAGCTGCTGCAGGCAAGGAGAGTTTTTCCCTTAGACACTTGCTACCCTGGGTAGATTAGAACAGTTCCACTGACCAGTCCTGCTGCTTTTCTGTACCTGTTAGGTCTTGGCTGCTAAAAAGACCCTTTTATGTGCCTCTGCCACTGTGTGGGTGCAAGGCACTATGTGAGTTGTGGATATGGGTGGTAAATGAAGTGATTCTTGGGGTTTTTAGCAGAGACAGGACACATGGAAGCTTATTAGCCTGCAGGGACAGAGGGTGGCACACAGTTTTGATCGGTGCCGGTGCTAATGAAAGCATTCTCAGTCACTGGGACCATATTTTCCTTTCCTGTATTCTCTTGTTGCAGCTTCATTAGCTAAGTCAGAGTGAATGTGCATTAACCTAATAAAACTTCCTGCATCCCTGTGATTTAGCATCCCCTCCCTTCAGTGCCCTCTGGATGGAGATTATCCGCTGGTGTCTGCAAGTAGGTGCTGATCGATTGAGTCGGGTCATGCACTGAGCTCAGTTTTAACTCAAGGTTGAGCCTGTACCAAAAAGCTTGGCAAAACAAAGATCGTAGTGAACTTAGGACCGTAAACCAGCTGAAGCAAAGAGGAATCTCGCCCTCTGGTTTTGCATATTCTCTTTTAAAGATTGCATTATAATTGAGCGGTTGACTTTAGCGCTGTGCTCTTCTTTATGAGCTGGTGATTACACAGTGTACGGCGCTTACGCTCTGAACATGAATGAATCTGCCAGTTCTACTACAGTACTCTTTATAAAATAACAAGGCTTACCAGGTGGCAAGAGTTGCATAATTGAATTGGACTGAATCCTGGTTTTCCCAACCCAGAGCGGTTACACTTAGAAGTAAATTACAATTAAAAGAGACAGAATGTTTCCATTGTATTAAGAAACCTTAATAGCAAACTTTTCATCCATAAGGCTCTGTTCTCCTCCTGAAGTGTGAGAGAAATTGCTGTATGTGTCTAACTACCATTAACGCTAATGGGAGCAATGTACATAAATCCCCGGATGGTGATGGCAGAACAGACCCCAGATGCCTTTAAAGAGGAAAGTGCTTGTAGGGGATGAATAGAGGCACACGAGTCTGTAGGTCCCTGTAGCATCTGCTCTGGAGATGTGGAGGGGCTGAGCCTGAGATGCAGTATTTTGGAGAGTCTTAAGTTTCATCCAGAGCTGCATTGTGAGGCCAGCCCTCTGCTTCGGCTGGGCTCTTCCTCCAGGGCACTGGGAGGAAGCAGATCCCTAAAGCAGATAGGGAGATGCCATGGACAGATTTCAATGCCACTAAAACCGCTATTCATTTTAGTCATCCAGAAAGTTATAAAAACCCCAAACTGGTGCTGTTTGCCAAGAGTACCCGAGCTCCTCAAGTTGTGCTCACCACTTCCTACCCTTCGGAGCTGGGGATATTGAGAACATCTGTCTCCAAATGCAGTGAGAAGAGAAGAGGATAGTCTGCTTCCTCCCCTCCTTTCCAGAGGGCCTTCGGCTTTCCCTGCCTCTTCGTTTCTTATTCCCTTTCTCCCTGGGATGCCTGTCAACAGCAATCCTCCTCCAGCTGTGCAGGTCAGGCAGCACAGAGAGCAACTCCTTCAGCCATCACGAATGGCCGGGGACCAGCGCACCCGTCCCAGCACTGTCGTGGCCATTTGGGCATGGGGGTCCTTTACACCCTTTACACAA
The DNA here is from genome assembly GCF_033815535.1 of Pezoporus flaviventris. Classification (NCBI taxonomy): domain Eukaryota; kingdom Metazoa; phylum Chordata; class Aves; order Psittaciformes; family Psittacidae; genus Pezoporus; species Pezoporus flaviventris. The sequence continues at coordinate 27,726 of NW_026892607.1, forward strand.
TTCACTCAAGGAGGAGAAGATGCAGATACAAACCTCATTTTTATTCAAAACCCAGTTCTTCATGAACTTTCTGATCTGCTCTTCTTGATGGCAGAGCAATGCACTGTCACCTTGCCATTAGGGCTAAGTAATTAATAGCTGCCTAATAGAAGTGAATGTAGTTGCTCAGCAAAATGAATGATGTGCGCTACAAGCGAAAGCACTAGAAAGTAAAGCAGAGCTGGAAAGTGTTTAGGAGGGGGAAATTTCTGCTTGCCCTTCATTAGGAGAAGCTCCAAAGAAATGTAAAGTGTGGCCACATTAATCAGAAGAACTGGCATCCCACGATATTCTTCTTTGTTATTTGGCATAAATTGCATGGCATTAAATGATTTAAATTACGCATATACCTGCCATAATTTTTTTTTGCTGATATTTAATGAATGCTGTGGGTTGTCTTCGAGCACTGGTCTCTGAGCATTTTGAACATCCAGGCTGGTGAAGGCTGAATGCAACCCCCTTTTTCTGGCTGATGAAATCTCTTCTTATGCGGGTTCCCAGCATGGATGAGGAGAAGGGAGCAGGTCTGGAGTCAGTTTGTTACAACCAAGGCTCTGCAAAATACCGATGAATTATGGGTCTGTTTTTCTTTCTTTCTTTTTTGTTTTGTTTTGTGTGTAACCTTTCATAGGACATGCATTTGTTGAATCCATCCCTGATCATCAGTCATGATCAGTAAGTAGCTGTTGCAGGTACCTGGCTCTCACACCCATCCCTTCCTCATGTTTTTCTCATAGCCCACTCTTTGATGATAAGCCCAGTCCTGTGGAGAACGAGACAGCTCTTATTGCACCTCCACTGTGACAGATTTTAACCACTATTGTAGTCATGAAACGGCCACAAAATACCTATGACTAGTCAAAGACAGCTGTGTTTTTGTAAGGTCTACTTTGAACAAGTTGCAGTCATTTTTTTCCGTCTCTTTAGACACCGTGACTGACAAGAGCATATATAATGTCAGGAATACCTTTATATGATTCCTTCTGCCTGGTGCTGTGTTGTAATTAGCAGGTTCAGACTTGCTCGTGCTCTTTTCAAATGCAATTCTTCTTCGGGAAAGAAATTAAACCAAAGGATGATGTAGCTTTTCACAGCCACTCACATGAAAGCAAGTGGTGGTTACAATTATTCCAAAGTACTTAGGAAAGTATTGAATATGGTAATCTTTGCTAGCAGAAAGCACTGGACTGGTTGAAGCACGTGGCTGCGAATGTGCAGAGGTTGGGTCCCTTTCCAGCTCTGCCACAGCCTTTCTTTGTGGCCTTGGGCAAACTATTTAACTGGTTCTGTAATAGCATGGTTCGTCAGGAATAAAAGTGGGAGTGCCGCTGTTTCTTTTCTTCTTGCTATTTGTCTTCTTAAGATTTTGAAGTTCCCAGAGCATAGACACTGTGTATTTGTGCAGTGCTCAGTCCAGCCACGGCACAGATACCGGTATCTCAAGATACTGATAGCTAAAGGCTGGACTTGATGATCTTAAAGGTCTTTTCCAACCTCGTTGATTCTACGATGTATCACCGTTACTGTCTTTCTTGGCTTGCGGAAGACATTTACCAGTCTAGGTCAGAGCACGTAACAGTGAGGCAGGAACTTATTTAAATGTAGAAAACTATGAAACTGGTATATTCAAAACTAAAAGTAGATGACACCCACTCCCCCATTGCCCATCCGCTCAGACAGATGTTGTGCGCAGAATAATGCTGTCCTTGTTCTCATGAGCACGGCAGTGCTTCTCTGATGGTTGGGGCTGGGATTATTTGACACGTCCCTTTAGAAAGGATGTCTATTAAAAATCATGGAAGAAGGGTAACTTTTGAGGAGGGAGTGCTAGGCCCCAACCCTGTTGTAGGGGGTTCAGAAAGGCTCTGAGATCTGTTCTCCCCTGGCACATGTGCAGAAAGTCACCACATGGGTTTTTTTAGGAGAAATGTTGGCTTTAGACAACCCAGAGCTCCTCTTGAGCTTTGAAAAGTTAAAAAAAACAACGATAAAGGAGATGCCTTTGGCTTGGATTGCTCCTGGGTCCATACCGCTGAGTGTCTTCTATAAAATCTGAATGGCAAATACAGGGAGGCAAATAAAAACCACAAATGGTTTATCATGCAGATTAGGAAGAGAAAGTGCATACATAGCATTGAGCATCATCAGGGTAACAGTGCTCAGGGTTTGTTCTTCCCAAAACAGGGTCATGAACTAGTCATAGGCATGATACGATGCAAGAGAGAAACTCAGTAAGAAAGGGTCCCTGTGGAGTGTGAGACAGTTCCAGTGGGGTGGAACTGGCACCTTTTCCCTGACTGCAGAATTTCTCACCTACGCCTGGAGTCCTTGGCCATGCTGTTTAAAGTGTTTCAGTAGGGCTGCTGACACCCTTGTTTTCCTGTGGTACCATCCCCGCAGCGTCATTGGAAAGGTTATAGCTTTAACAGAGAAGAAAACCAAATTGCTATAGAATGTCCAAAGAGAACAGCTTGTTAAGAACAGCTGGGCTTAAAAAAAGGTGATGGGAGCAAGTGGATCTCTTGGGAAACAGCCATCAGAAAAATATTTAGCTTGAGATTTTGTTGAGTTTATTTAAAATGAAAATTAAGAGAGGTATTCTGGAACCATATTCATTTCATTATTAACACTTACCAATGGCAAACACTGCTTGGTAGGGGCCTACAAGAAATCTAGAGAGGGTCTTTGTCAAAAGGAGTGTAGGGACAGGCCAAGAGGAATGGCTTTAACCTACAGAGGGGAGACTGAGATGAGCTCTTAGGCAGAAGCTCTTCCCTGTGAGGGTGCTGAGGCGCTGGCACAGGGTGCCCAGAGAAGCTGTGGCTGCCCCATCCCTGGCGGTGTTCAAGGCCAGGTTGGGCACAGGGGCTTGGAGCAAGCTGCTCTAGTGGAAGGTGTCCCTGCCCGTGGCAGGGTGTTGGAACTGGATGGGCTTTAAGCTCTCTTCCAACCCTGAGCATTCTGTGATTCTATGAACATACCCATATCTGTGATGCTGTTCTCACAAGCCAGAGAATTTGCATGTCCAAAAGGGATGTGTATCATAAATAGACTGTTTACAGTAGACTTAAATTATATGATGAGCCATATAACAGCAGTGAATATATCATATCACAAGCCCCTGCCAACCGTGCATGAGTACTATTTGCTTCTCCTCAGGCAGTAAACAAAGTTTTCAGCTGACCTACTGTTTAGTAGAAGTGCACTGAAACAGAGATAAGCAGTGCCGCTCGTAATGCTGTAGTGGAATAAAATCTGGCATAAATTTGCCTAGAAAGTGGAAGGAATGCATGAAATATTATTTCTTAGTTCACATGCAAGTTTTCTACCAGCACGCCATGTAATATTGCATTACTAATAAAAGGGGGTTTATTCCTGCGTCTGGAAGGGTTCACATTCCAATCGGGCGGTCAAGGCAACATATATCATGTGAATATCAAATTCTTTAAGATGAAGCATGCCTTAAATATTCTAAACTAATGACCTGAAGGAACACACAAAGTGCATGAAGTGGTCCGTATTGTATCGACATGCCTCGTGATTCCCACTGGATTCAGCAGGACTTGGAGCAGCCCTTCCCACTTCATGACGGATGCTTTAACGTAACGCCAGTAAGGCACATCTGGGTTCCCAGGATGGACCTAGACTTCACCTACGCTTGAAAACGGCCTCTTTGGGGCCCTGCAGATTTGTGTAACACACTTTGGACTAATTTTCCAGTGTCTAATGGGAACGTTGTGCTTCGCAGCCGCTTGTTTGTTTGTCTGCCTGCTCCTAGCCTCCCTCTTCCCCTATTTATATACGCACACATGCAAAAAATATGAGAGTTAAAGAAAAATGTCAACCATATGTAACATACATGGAGATTAGTGACAGTAACAGTGAATTCATTGTGGTTTTGGCAGTCAGGACACCATCCAGGCCATATTTTAGAGTTTTAGACAAATCCACATGTATTCCAGAGATTGCTGTGGATTTTCAGTATGTGTGGCTCATTAGATACGCAATCTGCCTGCTATTCTCTCCTGTCACACAAAGCTGATGGCAGCAAACTGGCATCTTGGAGATGTTGGTAGCAGGACAGATTTTAGCATTAATGCCAGCCTTGGGCATCCTGGAGCTCTGTGCTCTTCTGCAGTGGTTTGTGTGAGAGGTTAGGGGTGCCAGGCTGCCCATGTCCCATGGACAGGCATTCAGGAGAGGGCTGCGCTTGGTTTCATCACTATTCTGCTTCCAAGCATAATCCAACAGTTAAAATCCAGCTTAATACCATCCTTAAAGAAGGAAACACTAAAAAGCTTGCCAGCCTTAAACTCACAGTTTGCTTTTTGTGAGCCTGTCACCGCAGCACGTTGACCAAGCTGCAGCTTTTGTGCATTGTTCTTCTTTTGTCACAGCTGGAAAATACCTTTTTGGGGGGCTATAATTCAGCATAAATCTCAGATTCGTAATTCCTTCAGACTCATACATTCTTTCCAAATTCATAATACATCCTTTAAATTTTAGCATCTCCATATTGCTTTGAATACATCAATACAGAGCTGTTATATCCAATGCTCACGCATACATGTGCAACATGCAAAAGTATGGGTTCAATCCATATAAAAGCGCTAAACTCTTGCCTAAACCCGCTGGAGTTCAGGCGAGGCTGAGTTCGACGCGGGGCTGAGTGCTTAAATATAGGTGAAGGCAATTCTGGCCTGCTAATTTCAGCAGAATGTTTCAAACAAAGTGTTACTGTTTAATCTGGGCACATGACGGGTGAATGAATGTTTGAATGAAATGACATAATTGTTGGTTAGCCTGTGTAATTTGGAGAGCGTCCGCACAAGTTTAACTCTCTCTGGAGGCGGGGGATCCTCGGTGCGGGCAGGGAAGCGCCTTCCCTAAAGGCAGAGGATGGCCAGATCCTGCCTCCGACCTTTGGAACGACGGGCCGAAGCTGGCTTAACGCAGCAGTTTGATTTGGGAGTATTATCCTCAACCCCTCTCTTCACGTCGTATATGATATTTAATGCGTCATCTTTGTTTTAAACAAACAATACACAAGCTGTTGCTGGCAATGGTGGGAAGCTGGTGGTCCATCTGGAAAGCAGGGAGATAGATGAGGAGAAAAGAGAGAATTGAAACTGTTTAGGGGTGTATTTGCATGTGTAAAACCCTGGGATGGGAGCAGGGTGTTTAATAGCTTTTTAAAAAGCAGTTTGGAGACAGGGGAGAGTCTTTGTCTGTAAAGGAGTCTATCAATAATGGACATTATTTGTGTAATAGAAACGTGGGGTTTAATCAAAGCAAAGCAGAGCTGCAAGCCCATACCTTTAAAAAAGTTATTTATTCATTATTTCTGCTGCATCAAATCCATTCACTCTAAAATTAACCATTTTTCCCTGACAAAAGTTCAGAGCGGTATAAAATTAACCAGGAATATAGCTTATTAATTAAACCAGTGGCAAACCAGCTATTTCAGCGTAACGGGCTCTGCGGGACGGTTGCAAGTCGAGTTTCTGGCTGATTGCTTCTGTCATTCCCAAAGACAGAGCACCCCACCTCAGCTTACCACTGCCCAGCGTGCATCCAATATGCCGTTTAAAACCTTGATTATAACCAGAGAAAAGTTCATTGAAACCAGAATAAGTTACAAACTAATTAATCTTTCTTGCCATCTTGGATTCCCTCTCTCCCTCCAGAATCCAGCCAGATGTTCTGCAGTTGTTGCATGCACAGGGCGCCGCAGTCCCGTTTATCCAGCTCGGGGTTTTTCCCTCCATCCTTAGCGCTTTTTGCTCCAAAATGACACACTTTGCCTTCACTTTGGAGCTTCTTTATCCCTTGCTAAGGGCTTCCTGGAGAACAGGAGAGATTCTTTCAGTATAAGCGTATTTGGGATTTAAACTCTTTTATGTATGTGGCAGTTTTGCTGCTGTCTTTAGGGACTGGGGTTGAGCAATTGGGGAGAAATTCCCTGCAGGAATGCCGAGCGTTGCCACCATTTCAGTCTTGCTAGGCCTGGGGATGATGTATGGAGCAGGTGTTTGCAATTTAGGGTTCGCTGCCGTTCCTGGGGAAATGGGTGGAAAAAGGAGGGTTGGGAAGAGAGTGAAAAGGCAGCAGGAACAAGGCTGGCATTATCCACGCCGCTCCCATCCCGAGCCGCACTCCGAGCCTGCGCCCTGCCTGGCTTCGAAAGCTGCATCTTCCGCCCTTCAAAGGGAGCTCAGTTAAATGAACAGGCAAAAGACCTGAGCGAGGAAGTTTGCTGAAAAACCCCCAGTATGTATAAAAACCTAATTGGGGCTCACTGAGCAATCTGACATCGCTGCAAATCCTGCTCAGAAATATATGTGCTTTGCTTTAATGACAGCACATAGAGTACTGCTGAGATAGTGGAAAATTTTACAGGGAGTTTTGCTTAAGGAATGGCTTTAACTCAAGTTACCTGTAGAGTACAGTGTCATATGGAAACACTTAGAGAGCTGTGGAAAACTTTCTGAAATACAGTGGAATTTATCTAGCGAAGCGTTTCGCAGAGGGAGGAGGAATATGGATTACAATGGAGTCAGGAAAGAGCGGGCTATTGAGCACTTGGAGACGGCCACTTGCAGCCCTACTACTGCAGATGAAAAGTACATATGTAACCGGGGGGAAGCATTCCTAACCGGCCGCGTCTGGGATACATTTATACTATTTGCCATGCACGTAACCTGGTTATATAAAACAGAGTCCAATAACCTTAAAAAGATGGACGGTAAAACAAAAAAAGAAAGGTGCAAGGAAGCAGATCTGCTTCCAGATTTGCACGCCCGGGGCCTGTGGTGGGGTAGGAGCAACAAAACGTGGAGCCGGGGGGCTGAGGGGGCCCCAGTTTTGGCAGCCTGTGATTACCACAAGGATGGTGCTGATGGAGCTGGTGCTCCGGGGTGGGAGGATGCGGGACGGCTCTGGACCGCTCCGCAGCCAGTGGGAGAGCATCGTGTGCCCCAAGGGGAGCCGGTGTTTCCTGCTGTGGGGTGTCCTGGGAGGCAAAGAGGAGAGGGATGGGGAGGAAGCGGAGATGTTTTCAAGTGTATTTCGTTATATATTTGCTCCCTAAATGCTTATGGCACTGGTCGCCAGAGCATCTGGGCACTTCACAATAATTAAAACTGACAAATCCATAAACAGTAAACAACAGGCTACCCACTCGGGCAGCCAAAAACCCACTACTGCATAAGCTCAATAGCTGCACCCATCTGCCAAATAAAACCCTCTCGGCTGCCTCCTCTTGTCTGCAAAGGCCAGGGCAGAGCCAGCCCCTTCCTTCCCCGCTGTCACCCCATGGCCAGGCACAGCTTGATCCCTCCATCCTCCCCCGGGGCTCCCCAGGGCTTCACCCTGGCTTTGGGAGCAGCAAAAGTTTATTTTTAATGTATTATTTTTTTTGTACTTCTCCTTTTTCCCTTTTCCCCCACCACAAAGTGGCAACAAGTAATGACACCCTTTTGGTTCTGACTTCTTGGCCTGCTAACCCTTTCACAACACAATGGGAAGGCAACCACTCGCACCCAGGGGAAGGGATTTAATGAGCAGAAAATAAAGAGAGAGAATTTAGTTGGAAAAACTGTGGAATTAGAAGTTCTGGACCAAATACGCGTCGCTGATGCATAACATTTTTGTTAATTGGGTCTTAACAGGTTTGTGACTCGGGCTGTAATTATTAGAGAAATGGGTCACCCTCGGCAGCGCCAGCCGCGCGTCCTGCCGCTGCGGGAACTTTCACCTAGTTGTAAAAGTACATCGAGACGTGTGTTTCCTCCGCTCCGGCAACGATCCCGGGCTTCGGAGGAGCGACGGCAGCGTGCCGAGCCCACCATCCTCTGGGACAGCCGTCGGGCGCCGGGATGCTCCCGGCAGACCCCTCCTGGTGCGGGAGGGCTGGGGCAGCGTGTCCCGCGTTGGATGCGACCGAGAGGCGTCTCATCACGTGCCAAACGCTCTCCCCCTTTCCCTGGCGCTATTGTTTTTACTTCTGAGTTTTTTTTTCTCTCCACGTGTTTTCCTGCCCTGCCAGAGGCACTAAATCTTCCTAATGCCTCCCTGCCCTCTAATCGCAAAATGGGCTGCGGGAAGTTTGCCTTTTTCTTTCTTTCTTTCCTTTTTTTTTAAAGTGAGATTAATTAAAATATAAGAAATGCACCCAGCTGCAGCAAGGCATTTCTTCTCTGTGCAAAACTGTGGCTCCCCGCTCCATCCACCTCTGCTTTCCACTGCAGAAGGATCTCCACATAGGCAAAAGTCTTCTAATGCTCGTAAACCGGCTGAGATATTATCTCTCTAATTAGCAGCTGGAAAAAAAAACCTTCCATAAATGAGAGAGAGATCAATTAATACTATAATTAAAAACAGTGCCTTTAGATGCGTTGTTTGTGGCGAGCGACTGTTAACGCTGATGGGAGCTGCGCAGTGCTTCTGCCCCAAAAAGTTGGAGCGGGAGCCCCATCTCCAGCCGTGGCGGGAGGGACCCCAAGGTGTTCATGGCACCGCAGACCACCCCACGGTGCTGGGGGGCTTGAGGGGGTCCCATGGCAACCTGCCCACATGCATGCGATGGAGGACGCCGGTTCTGGGGAGGTGACGGGGTCTCACAACGGGTCTGGAGTGGGTTTTCATTTGCATCTCTCCCTTCACCCTTCCCTGCTTGGGGGTAAGCTGTTTTTCATATATTGTAGCCTGGGAAAGCTGTGTTACTGTAAAAAAGAGTAACCATATCCCTTTCTGAGCTGTTGCCAAGCAGATGTAGGGTTTTGGAAAGTTCCCAACAAACTTCCACAGCTGATACTTTACCGACTTGTTCCTTCTCCCGTCCCTCTGCTTGCACCTATTTAAATAACCAAAGGACACAATCTGGGGGAGGGAGTGATGCTCTGCATCTTCTACTTGTTAAATGTAGTTAATCCCGAGTGACCCATTACTCAATTCCGGCATGGGGCTTTGAAAAGAAACACAGAAATACCAAATATTACTGTTTTACCAAGAAAAAAGTTCCCTGTTTTTGCACTGAGGGTGAACCAAGTAATGAAGGAAATTGAGCCCCTTCAGCACTTTGTGCAACACGGGGCTGCTGCTGCCTCTCACGAGGGCAGATACCTCATTTTCTCCCTTAATAGCAATTTGTGGGGTGGGCACTGGAGGAGGAAGAAGCAAAAAAGAGGGGTGTTGAGGGCTGGCGTTGGTATGAAACTTGGTGTAGATGCAGATCCCGATTGCATGTGCGGGGAGGGGGGGGGAACTCAGGGCACTGGAAATGTGGAAAGCTCTCACAAATCATATCTCACAGGAAAGGTTTATGGGAGTTCAGAGTATAGCAAAGGGGATGGATGTCAGGTTTTCCTACACAATAGAGGGTCTTTTGTTTCCGCGCTCCCTCCTGGCAGCAGCCCCCATGCCACCGCTGGTAATTTCCTGTCCATCCTTCGCTGAGCGGCGGGGCTGGAGCAGGGGAGTAGTCCCACATTTTTGTTTAGACTGTGTTTTCTTAATGCTGAGCCTTGTCCTAAGCAGGATATCCCTGTGTACGTTTGGAGTTCCTGAACTTTGCCGGAGAAAACTATCCTTAAAAAGCCCCTTCCATAGTGTCGACTTTCCACCTTCTCTCTTAAAGAGGGGAAAAAAAACCCAACACCCAACAATAAGCCCTCGTTTAATTGCTTTTGCTTGTGAGAGCTTGTACCTTGCGGCTTAATCCGCCCGCGTCTCAAACATCCGTTGGCGTTTTCCTTCCACCCGGGGGCTGAGGAGCGAAACCAAAAAGCGGAGGCGATTCAGTTGGCAGGTTTAGTTTTGGCAGCTGGGGAATGGTTCAGCAGGATCCGACCCCGCGAGGCGGGACAACGTCCCTCAGGCTTGAGGGATTGAGTTCATCCATGTTTTCCAAAGCACTTTACATGGGTGTTTTGCAGTCGATGGAGTTCATGGGCCTGGCAGAGGGTGTTTGGCTGCTGACCGGGGCTGTGGGTTTCTTATAAACTCTCCAAACTGATGGGCCAGCACCTAGTTTTTGTAACTCATTTCCCCGCCTGGCTTTCCCAAATAATCTGTGTATCTGCATTTGTTGCCACTGCACAGTAAAAGCAAAGTAAAACCAAAAGCAAGGAGCACAGTGGTTAGTTTGCACGGAGGAAGTGGGGCAAGCTCCCAGCTGCAGGCTCTTTAAAGTATAGAAGAATATATCAAATAAAATCCAACAAACGAGGCACTGCTGTAATGAGCCTCAGTAATGGGACAGTCCTTCAGAACGCTGCTGTATTTCGTGTAGAGCTCCCATCACCTTGACCAAACAGCCCAGAGGAAAGCGGGATGTGGCATCCCACTGTTACTTAGGTTCAGGAGCCCCTCCAGATGAGCACACCGGTGCAGTGGGATCCCAGAGCAGCAGCACTGCTTCTGCACCGCCGGCCTGGCTGTTGTGCCAGGCAGCACTTAGTGTGTGTGTGTGCAATGGGAAGCTGGGCTCCAAGGGTTAAACACAGGGCTGGAGTTTCCCGGCTCACTCCCAGCAAGCCACGCATGGGTTAAGCTGCAGCATGCACGATGCTGTACGGTGCTGCATGGTGCTATACGCTGCTGTGCGGTGCTATACGATGCCCTACGGTGCTATACGCTGCTGTGCGGTGCTGTACGTACTCCCCCTCTCCCCGGCTCAGGCATTCTTCTGGGTAACTTGATCTTACTTCTGTCTGCCTTTAACAGATAGGCGAGGTGAAGTTATGTTAAACATGTCGCAGTCAGTTTGATTCGCACGGCTTCAGTCTGGTTTTCTTCCTTGATTAGCTTTAATCAAACCCTCCGCGTTACATGACCTTAATAAAGCTATTTTTCCTGACAAGCAAAGACTGTCTTAACAAGCAAAGCTCATCTGGCCTGAAACTAAAGCCAAGTCAAGATGGTGTTTTAGGTCCTCATTAAAGTCCACAGCGTGAAGCGAGAGGGGAAATGATGAAATGGTGCTCCACCAAACCATCTCTCCTTTACATTTAATTAGAGGAATTAGACGCAACCCAGTAGATGCCTTGGGAAAGCAATCACCACTGGGTTCGTAAAGAGCCCGGCAGTATGAAAGGGGGCAGCTAAGGCTTTAGCAAAGGGTAAATTAACACCAGGAGCTGGGTGGACTTTGGGATCAAGTAGGAGGGGAGGGGAATCATATGGTGTTAATATGAAAAGAGCTCCGAAGCCGCCCGGCCCCGCTCTGGAGCTCACGTGTGCAGTGTACGGCGACCCTGAAACGCTCGGGAGGGCAAGTTTACAGGAGATGGCGTGTTTATTCTCCCTTCACCCCTTCCTTCGGTTGCTGCTGACTCACGCAGGTTGGGTGAAACACTGAGGAGGAGAAGGAAAAGCCCCGGCAGGGAGCGATGCCACGGGGCTTGGCAGTGCGGGAGGAAATCAGCCACATGCAGACAAAATGCGGTCAAGCAGCCGCCCCACACAGAGGATGTCCCTTGCACTCATTAGCATTGTGTTTGGAGCAGAGCTTATCAGAAAACAGCCAACAGACATAATCTGTGGTTTATGCTTTCTTTCGTTCCCTGCTTTTTTTTTTTTTTTTACTCTCTTGTTTTCCTTTTTTCTTTCTTATTTTTTGGTTTCTTTCCTGGGGGTTTCCAAAGGGATGTAATCCACTCTGGTTTTATTGCCGTTGCCTCTGGATGTGCTGCAGCTCCAGCCAGCAGTTATTCCAGCCTCTCCAGCCTCCCTGCGAAGGTCTGGGGCTTGACTGCTACTAAATTGTAAACCACAGATCTGCCTTAACCCTTCGCCTTCTGCACGGCTCCCAAACTGTGCCTGCTGCAGGGGGAATCGCTGGCTGAGAGCAGCAGGGCCTCGCTGCCAAGCTTGGGAAAGCTGCACAAAGCCTTGGCTCCGGCAGCCCAGCGGGACGCAGGGACCCTTCCCAAGCGTGAGCTCCCCGGGGCTTTCTTGCAGCTCCAGCAGAATGTGGTACTGTGTTTTCATGGCTCTTCCCTGCGCTGCTGAGGTTCTGGGGATCTGCAGGTGAAGGGACACCCCCTGCACTGCCGTCCCGCTGACTCAAAGTGGGCTCTGTGAATGCCCCAAGTTTGCTGAATGCATCCAGAGTCCTCTCCTTGCTGCTGCATGGTCGATGGCTACAGCCTTGCATGCTGAAGGGGTCTAGAGGCTGCAGCCCTGTCCCTTCCCAGCCTCAGTGGTGTTGGGAAGGTTGCTGCAGCCCCCAGTGCCAGCATTGCAACTGCAGTGTACCTGAGATCTCCATGTGCCTACTACATACATCATACCCAGCACCCCCTGCTTTCCTCATCTCCACTTATTTCATCCTTTAACTCCACTTTTCCCTTTTGGGAACACAAACCTCTTGCCGTGATACTGTCGGAGATGCCTTGGATGTGCGGTTGTGTTTGCAAAGCATGTTCCTGCCCATGCACATCTCCTCCTTTTCCTCTACATCTCCCTGAATGGGGGGATAAACCAAGGACATCTGTGGGCCAGTGGGACAGCACTGTCCTTCCCTGCCTCTGTCCCACCAAAAATCAATGCTTTGCACTCTTGTCCAAGAGAATATTTGCAAATAATCTCCTAAAAAGGCAATCCAAAAATGGCCCTGTTGTTACCCATATTTGTACACAGGCTCGGGAGCGGCGGGATTCCTCCGGCTTGTCTACATGGGGACAATTGCAATGGATGTGAAATAACTTTAAAAGTGGATTAGCTAAACTGCATTACATCCTCGTGTAGACACTGTCATTTACAAATGAAACGGCCTTAATTTGGTTTGGTCAAAGTTTTGCTTTAGCAATTGAATAAAGATGCTTTAAAGTCTTGAGTGAGGAGTTTACACAGGGATTTAATGCAGTTTAATTAATCCACTTTAAATTCACAATTCTAATTAATTGGGATGAGCTTTCCTTAAGTGTTCCCCTGTTGAGACAGTGGTGCAGCACTTCCAGCCACCTGGCATGATGACCTGACTCGGAAGAGCCAATGCAATGGTGCATGACCAGTCCAGTCCCCAGAGTGGGGTACATAAAGAAAGTCGTTTAAAAGTCCTCCTGCTCTGGCCACGGCCAGGAAGTTCTTCCCTGCAGTAAATTACCTCTGGAGAACCCAAGTTCCTGCTCTAATGAGCCACCATCCTCCCAAGTGCTTTAGGCTCTTGCGTTGGCCACGAAACCATAAGCAGAAGCATCTGTCTCATGTGGAAGGGGTTTGGGAAGATGTGGCCCGAATCAGAGGACAGCACAAGAGCCTCCTTCAGCTCCGCTGACCACTGGAAGGGTTTCAGTTTCTCACCCTCCTCATGCGGTGGTTTTGCAGGATTGGCAAACCCACAGAAATCTTTCTGTGTAGGAAGCACCTGGGGTGGGACCAGCCGGGGCTGCAGAGCTCCTCTTGTCTGTATTTATTTATCAACAGGAGACCTGCCCCCTGGGCTCACTGTGCACATCACCTCTCCTTGAGATGCTGGCCTTGCCTCGGTTCACATCATCACCCTTAAGCTTCCTAAGCTGGCAAGGGTGGGTTTTGTGCAATGCTTTTTATGAGGAGGACTGCACAGATGTTTCTTTCCATGAACTGGAGCATCTCCTTGCTCAGCTTTCCGAGACCCCTTCAGGCTCCTCCCAGCCCTCCAGCTCCTTTGGGGTTTGCTTTCCATGGGACTCCTTGGTGTGCTGGCCTTGGCATCCACCCATGTCCTCCTGTCCAAGCTCCACAGCCATGTCCATCCCTGAGAAATCCTTCAGCAGCATAAGGTCTACCCACAGCTGTTTATTTCAGCCTGCTCTAGTGGAAGGTGTTGCTGCCCGTGCCAGGGGTTGGAACTGGATGAGCTTTAAGGTCCCTTCCAAAACAAACCAGTCTGGGATTCTGTGATTTTTTGGGGCTATGATCTTCTATGTCCCTCTGTTACTGAGTAAAGAAGTGTTTAACTGAGACTTCAGCTCCCTGCTTGCAGCAGATTGTAGAGAGTATGTGGTTTGTGAATGCTCAGAGCATGTTATGGCTTATTCAGGGCTTAAAAAATAACAAAATGGTGAAATGTGATCCCCATGCGCTACTGCCTAGTAGCTAATCAGTGAACTGTAGTTAAACACAGGGCTCTGCTCAGCTCCTAAGGTCTTGCTTGGAGAGGAGGGTTGTAGGTAGAAGTAAGGGGCGATCAGTTGCAATTTGCCTTTATGAGGATAACAAGTCAAATATGGAGGGTTACTGACATGCCTATTTGCTCCTTTATGGCACACTGAAGTCATACCCAAAGACCAGTGGAGAGTAAGAGCTGTTTACTGAGGCTGGGTACACAGGGGTACCTGTGTACCCCTGCATCAGCTGGAGAAGAGTTATGAGTCCTGAGTGGAGTGAGCACATGGCAGTGCTAGCACCAGGATTTGGGGATTGCTTAAAGCTTTAAGGGAGTTTTTGTCAGAAGAGGTTAGGGAATGGGAAAGGTGAAGGAGATGGAGTGGCACGAGGAGTAGAAGGGGTGCAGGAGGAGTGGAGCAGCTTAGAAGACACCAATAAATGGTTTGGGTAGTTTTTAATTGTAGTGTTGCAGCAGGAGGAGGTGTGTGGGGCAGCCAGGGTACAGGCAGTGCCCATGGCACTGGGGATCACTGCCTGCTGCTCATTCGCAGCACATGGCCTGGAGCATCCACACCTCCTCCCTGGCGCTGGGCAGGGCTCAGCCTTGATTTGTAAACACCAAAGTGCTTTTTATGATTGCTAGTCCAGTGCCAAAACCCAACACGGGCTTGCTCAGAGCCTCCCGTGCTGCCGCAGTCCAGAGCAATGTCATTTACTGAAGGAGGGTTTTGCCACCAACTGCAGGCTCAGAAGGGCCAGTTTTAATTAAAAGCTTCTCTTTGGAGTGTGTGGGGTTTATCCGTGGCTGAAAGGAGGTGGGGAAGAGCATTCCTTGGCTTTTGCGCTTGGACGTCTCTAGGCTAAACAATGTAGGGGAAGTTTTCTGTTGCTAAATGCCTGGTAATCATGTGTTTATCCTAAATTTAGGGCTAGTCCATCTTCTCTGTTATGTGAGGGGACAGCAGAATTAAACTGGAACGGGTGGCAAGCATCCGGATAGAGACGGCCCTTCTAACAGCCATAAAAAGATTGGCTTTGATAGGGATTTTGTTATTTCACTGTGGAAGTCATTATAAGGGGAGATCTCCTATCACTGTAAAGTTAGCCACTAGATTATCTATTCATATATTTTATTGGTAAAAAATATGACAGGGGATTATTGTGTGAGAGCTTTGTGGAAAAGAAAAGAGATAAAAGCAGTTTAACTGTCAGTACATTAAGGCTGTGGTTAGCTCTGCATAGTGTTACTGGATGGAAGGAGACCGTGTCCCTGAGGGCTATTGTTTTTCTGTTTAGATAGGCATGGACTGCGCTAGAGGTTGGTGATAGTGATGAACCCAGGTAGAAGAGAGGTTAAAAATGAAAAAGGGGTTGGTTTGGCCAGAGCATTGACATTGAGGGAAGCCAGCATTGATGCAGCTTGTCCCTGTGTCCGTGCAGAGGATGCAAAGAAGGCTCCTGGCCACATGAATGCAGAAGGCGATGGCAATCACAGCACTTGTGTACCCTTCCTTGCGCGTGCCTCCTGGGGTGTTCTTTCACCTCCATTTTTTCCACTTGCCCATGTTTTTGGCTGCAGACATTCAGAAGTCCTGGACGAATGCTGCGGTAAACATACAAATTGGTTGCACAGGGAGCGTGCAGGGAGCACGCACGAGGCTCGCCACAGCAGCCTGCGCCCCGCATCCATCTGCACAGCACATGTGCTGGGGCTGAGGCACCGAGCTGGCTGCTGGGGTGGGAGATGGAGCCTGCTCCTCTGGAGCAGGTTGGAATGTGACCAGCGATTGTCATGTGAAGATCCTTGTGTGGAGGGATCCTGGACTAGTGGTGGGGAAGGCTCAAGGCTTCTTTGCTCCAGAGGGAGCCTTGGGGAAAGTGGGTCACTGTAAGTGGCCTGCAGAAGGTGTCCTCAGGATGGAGGCCCTTCTTTGTGTCTGGCTTGGTTGGAGTGAAGGAGAATGGCTGATTTAGTAGAGCATTTGGTCTAGGGAGTTTGAGGGGCATGCTTGGGTCTATGCTCTTTAACATGGTGCTCCAGCCAGTGCCTTATAGAAGATACAGAGATACTGTATTGAATAGATGCCTTCATCGCTGCTATACCCAGAGAGAAATCAATGCTGTCATTGTCACCAGTGGTGCAGGATTAAATTCTTAATTTATGGCTTCCTTTACGTGAAACCAAACTGTTCAGCACCTAAGGCTAATACTGTGCCTTGTTTAGAGCCTGGCCTTACCATGTTGCCATCCACCCGTGCTCCTCCTAAGTGTAACTACAAAGTCCTGTTGTGTTTCATGGGTTGCCCTGCTTACAATTTGCAGGTTTGGACACTTCAATGTCTTGATCAGTCCTGCTTTGCATGCCAGAGTGTTTTCATTAGCACAGCATTCATGCATGTGAGATTGTTGCTAACTGATATAATTAACCAGTATGTCAAAGGCTATTTGTTTATTGCATATGCAATGGCTTTTCTAGAGTAAGAAACCCTTTCTGCTGACACCGTGCGAATGAGAACATGCTAAACTGGAGGAATAGCCCTGAGCTGGAGGTGGAAGTTAGGAGCAATGATTGTACTTAAAAGAAGCAAAACCAATAGCACAGATTTGAGCAGGTCTGAGTAAAGATGAGCAGTGTGTGAAGAAACGAAGAGAGGGATGAGGAAAAAAGAGTTTGTCAGATAATTACCCTCCCCAATGATTATTATATGAGAATATAATGTTATTCAGAAGCACAATTGTCTTCTGTACCAGGTGCTTGACTCTGAACTCTTTGGGTCTGCCGTACATCACATCACTTTGCCGTCGTTTTGGACATCTGTGCAGCTTTTAAGAGATCTTTTTCAGGAAATCTTTCTTTTGGTTATTTATAAATAAATATTGCTGATTTGGTCCAATAAATATTGTTGGGGTGGACCTCACAGCAGGACTCATCAGCTCCTCCACTGTGAAATGTGGACTGTAGTGTCCACATGTTAACTATTACACTGTGTAGTTTGTAATTAAAAGATGGGAAGTCTGTTTGTGAAGGTCTGAAGAAGTATTGAGGGTTGACAGTGGTTTGTGTCCAACAAATCTGCGGGCTGCTGCTGCAGAGAACCCCAAATATATGCCATAGCTCAGTAAATGTCAAAACCTCTCATCCCCTTGTGTTGCAGGTATCCCAGATCTCACTTGGGCTCCTTCCTCTACACCTTCTTTCAAATGAGTTGCTTCTGTACCCATGGCTTCAGCTCCCATAATGCCCAGTCCATTGCTCCCGTCCTGCTCTGCCTCCCTCCAGTCAGTCCCACAGCTCAGCCCTACCATAGCTGCTCCAGTGGGAGCAGACAAACCATCAGCATTATTTAACACCATCAAAAGTGACTTTCTTGCTTCCTCCTCTTCCTATTGCCGCTTCTTCTCCTTCCTCCAGTCGCTGGAACCACTGCCAACTGATGGCCAAAACCTGGGCTCCATCTTCAACTTCTTGTTCCGCAAACGTGCAAACAATTTGTACCTCCCATCTCTCTCTTGCCTTGCCCATCCCTCAACATATGATTGCTCTTTCTTGCTTGTCCCGGCTGCTGGAAAGCTGTGCATTCCATGGCCTGGATTTTCTCAGTCTCTTCCATCTTCGCTGTCTCACACTGGTGCTTGATTTTATCCCTGGCCTTTGACCCTGGCTGTGCCATCCCTTGAAGCATCCCTGACTCCCAGCCGTGCTCTCTGTTAGCACTTGCACTTCTGTTCACCCTTCTCCTTCGCTCTGCCACTTCTCCCTTCTCTCCTCCAGCCTTCCTTGCTCCTTGATTCAGAAGCAGCTCTGTGTCTTCCTCACCCATCACCTTCCCTGACCTCATCTGGTCCTCTCCCTCCTCGGTGCATCCCTGTGACCTTCATCTCCCTTGTGTCCTTGGCCACAGTGTTTGTCCATGACACTGAGCTTCATGAAGGAAAACTGCATGTGTTGTGTATCTGTGCATTCCTACTCTTGTTAACTTCTCACCTGCTCCCTCTTAGCGCTTTGTTGTTGTCTTTGGCTTATCTTGTGTGGTAATCTCTTCAGGGCACAGTGGTCTCTGTGTTCCTATAATTCATACCGTGGCTGGTGCAGTGCAGCCTTTCTGCTGTCAGGTACATGGGAACATTTCTAATGCAAACAACTAATAGCTAGGAAGGGAGTTAAAACATTAGAAAGGACTCCAAGCCCATGTCACATATTCTCTTGCAAG
Organism: Pezoporus flaviventris; assembly: GCF_033815535.1. NCBI lineage: Eukaryota > Metazoa > Chordata > Aves > Psittaciformes > Psittacidae > Pezoporus > Pezoporus flaviventris. Next base: position 46,070 of record NW_026892607.1, read on the forward strand.
GAATGGGGAAAAAAATTGTTTATTCTGGCCCCAAATTTTAATCACCCAAGGGCTGTTAAGATAAAAATAGTCAGTTCTGCCTTCTGTTTATGGTATACTTGGTTGAGTGCAAGCCAATTTTGAAGCTGAACATACTGTCTGCTATTTTTGCTTGATTTTAGATTCCACATTTTAAATAGTTTCTTTAACAAGAAGCATATTTTCACTGATACAAACTTAGCTTGAGGAGAAGCATCCTGAAGTTCCAGCCATATTGAAGATCAGTGAAATGTAGTAAACTCTGGTTTTAAGGGTTTTGTTTTCTCCAAGAGCTGAAATGAAGAGTGTGTTCTGGCAACAAATGCTGGCACGTTGTTCATTAAAAGCTCTCTTCCGAGCCTTGGTTCCCACACACATGTGCCCTCATTCTTCAGCGGAGCTTCCAGGCAAGGGCATTGGCAGTGCTCTAGTCTGATCTTCAGCCATACAATTTGTCTTAATTGTCTACTAGCATCTAGGCAAGACTTAGCTCACGGGTGGCCACAGCAAGGGGCCACATGCAAACCGATGAGCTTCTTAATGTGGCCTGCCCAGCAATCGGATGATTTAATTATCTGTGCCCGTCGTAGGCTGCCTGGCTGCTCCCCATCCCGCCTGCCCTCAGGCACGGCGGGCTTAACCACATGCAGCCATGGGGGCAGCTGCATTTGATCTTCCTCGCCAACGCTAGGGTCCAGCCCTGACAACAGCCTCTCTGTTCGATGCTTTCTTTCCCCTTCTTTCTTTTTCCGCTTCGTTTGGCACCGTGCCCCCAGCATCATTTGTGTGGAGGGGAGGATGGGCGAGTTGGATGGCAAAAACTCACAACATGGAGTTGGGTGTTGACAATCCCAATGATTAATTGATCCTCCGAGGATCTAAGATGATTTGCTGAAGCATCAATAATAGAAATCCTGTCATTATACACTATTTACTTGGTCTTTCTGCGGGAAGACATCCTGTCTCACTATGCGTCTGCGTTGTGCGCCTTAAAAATAGCTCAACCCCCTCTAACTAGCATGGAGTGCTGGGCTTGGGCTGGGTCTAGGTGGGACATGGAAGGCAGAGGGGCCACTGCCTGGGTCGTTTCACTGCTGAAAAGCTGTTTGGACACTTGTGGCACATTTGCCTGTAGCATCTCCTGCTCCTGCTGCATGTCAAGTAAGGGCAGGATATGGTGTGAGAGAAGCTGTAGGATCCAGATGACCTCGTGCCCGGGGCAGAGATCAGGGATGTCTGTGAGGATGACCTCTTGCCATCCTGATCTCTTCTTATCTGTCCAGGTTGAAATGCAGCTACGTGGCTGTCTCACTCCTACCTGTGGAGTTGGCTTTACTGCCTGTTAGCAAGGAAAGGAAAGTAGGTGATCCCCAGGTGAGACAGTGCTGATGTGCACTGCCTCAGGGTCTTTCCCCCATGACATGCTGGGTTCCCTCCTCTGCCTGTGCAAGATGAAGAAAGAACTCTTTCTGTTATTGGCATGTTGAAGTGCCTGTCTTGCTTCTGTGCAGGGAGGTAGGTGTCTGCTTAAGTGCATGTAGAGTATTTGTACATTCCTCTTTAAATGATGGTGTCAGACAGTGCTGCGTATTGATAATGCTCATCATGTGAACATCTCAAAGGCTTTGTAGGACCTTGAATAATCCTAACAACTTCTAGACTCTACCACAGTCACAGTTTCAACCCCCTCCTGACTCTCCAAACATGTGAAATCAGTATCACAGATGCTTTTGAAATGTTGGAGAAGGAGAGGTGACCAGGCTGGGTCTGAGAGCACCATGTACAGCCCTCCTGGGGACAAGTGCACCCCCACATCTCCATGTCAAGGTGGAATTTCACCTGGGCATTTTGTGGTGTTTTTCATCTGCATTAAGTGTAAGGGAGTCAAATATTTTCAGGAGGTGCAAGTCTCTAATGCTGGGCCAAGAAAGGCTGTCCTTTGAGTAGTTAATGCATCTCAGACGTGCTGGTAGAATATAAAGTCTTCAACATTATTAATGCTTTAGCAGACACCTTAGGAAACATTAATACTCCTCTCTGCATTTTGCTTTCATGCATGATGGTGCCTGGGGTGAAAGTATTTTATAGAGTTAGAAAAAGGACATCAAAAGGCATGAGCAACCTGCTCTAGTGGAAGATCTCCCTGCCCATGTCAGGGGTTTAGAACTAGATGAGCTTTAAGGTCCCTTCCAACCCAAACCATTCTATGATTCTATGAAAAGGGCTCATCTCTTCCAGGCACTGAGAATATTTCATTCTTTCACTGGTGTGGATCGAGTTCAGCTTCTGGATCCTGCTTGCTGGGTTGTTTTGATGGGTTTCACTTCCTGAAAGCACTGATTGTTGGTGTTGAGTTGTCACCTGACTGGGAGATGCTCAACCAATGCCCCTGCTCTGCACTGCTTTCTGCTTGGGTCTACCTCTACCATGGCTCCGAAAGTACTCCGCTGCATGGCATGCGAGGCAGGAGCAAACCTGGGATGGCGAGATAGGCTGGCAGGATAGGACAGGTGATTTTAATTATTTTATATATAAATAACTTTCAGATAGTTTGCAAGTTTGGCAATAGCTGCCGGTGTAGCAATGTGACCTTGTTACTCGTACCCCATTCCTCTGAGGGTTTGTCTCACTTACTTGTTTTTCCGTCTCTTAAATTAGACTGCAAGTGGTCGGGGAAGGGCCCGGGTCCTACCACAGCAATAACAAATAGTGCTAAAACATGGGTTTGAGATCTGCTGAGTCCGGGTGCGAGTGAAAGCCCCAAGTATTGTGTTTTACCCTGGGGCAGTGCGGTCTGTCCCGTCCTCCGGCTCTCTGTGGTTTGCCCCATGTGAGGCTTTTTGCTGGCACAAAGCAGGGGCTGCCGGCATCGCCTTCAAGGGGGGAAATAGAGTGATGGGGAAGGGGGGGACGATGGGTGTCCTGGATTTTAGCACTTTGGGGAGTTTATTAGTGTTGACAGTGTGTGAACTTGACATCCTTTGTAATAATGTGGTTTTCAGACCTGCATTATTCATGTGCGCGCTCTGAATGCGGGCCCACTGTGTAAGTTTGGGAGGAAAATTAATTAAATAAATGTCAGCATCCTCGAGGAGCACGTGAGATTTCACATCACAGGGTAACAACTCCAGCTGCTTGAACCACCAAGGGGAGAAAAGGGTGGGAAGAGAAAGGTCTGCACTTGGGTGTATATCCTTTCCCTTGCCCTTAACTCAATTCCTGATGCAAACTGAAAAGACCAGTTAGAGAGAAGCGAGTCCAGCCACATAGATCAGTAATATTTCATATTTTTGTTAATAATTGTCATTTGTTCCCCTGCTCTTTATTTATGGCATAAATAAACATGGACTGGATGGTGCTGGATGAATTTATCACGGGAAACTCCCTTTCACTCTTAGGTTAACGTTTAAAATTAAACCATAGAGCAGATGGCTAAGGATGCATTGGCTGGATAAGCCAGACAACTGCACCGGCGGATTGAAATGTAATTACACCCATGAATATTATTTGAAAGAGTAACTGATAGTTGTGAAAGTCGTGTTTCTCTTGAAGCACAGGGTGAAGCCAAGGTATGAAGGGACAAATAGTGCCAGGAGGAGGATAATCCTGCGCTGGTTTGGGTTGGAAGGGACCTTAAAGCTCATCCAATTCCAACATCCTGCAGGACACCTTCCACTAGAGCAGCTTGCTCCAAGCCCCTGTGTCCAACCTGGCCTTGGATACTGCCAGGGATGGGGCAGCCACAGCTTCTCTGAGCACCCTGTGCCAGCGCCTCAGAACCCTCACAGAGAAGAATTTCTGCCTTATGTCTAATCCCAGTCTACCCTGTTTAAGTTTAAATTCATTACCTCTTTTTCTGTCACTACACCTGCCTTGAGTTCTGTAGCTGGAGGCTGCAGCTTCCCAGGCTGAGAGTGATGACAGGACTGGCTGGGGACTCTTCTCCAAGGAGAATGTTCCTATGGTGTCACCCAAGCTGGAAAGAAAAAAGGAGTAGCTATTGCAAGAGATAACACTTTGTAGTAAAAAAGTGTGCAAAGAAGTAGAAAAACTGCTTGTTAGGTCAATTTAATTCTTGATTATGATTGCTGTAGTTGTTTCTGAAGTCCTTGCTAAAGGAATTTGTCCGTAAGTGTGGTGGAGGTCATCAAACTTATGGTCCAAGCCCTTGACTTTCTTCATTCTTGGTGTTACGCTATCCTCCAACTCATTGAGGAGCCATCTTTAATCTAACATGTCTGTGCAGGTCCTTCAAAGTAAAATGGGCTTGTGTTGAATGGTAGAAGCCTTTCTTTCAAAGCAAAGCAGGGGAGGGCAGGACCTGAAGGACTTGTGTCTGCACCGTGGTGAGGATCAGGAACTGCTCTTCAGGTGCATGCAGCAGGTGGCTGGGATAGTGAATGCTGCATCCCTGGCACGGGTCAAGGCCAGGTTGTATGAAGCCTTGGGTGACATGGTCTAGTGTGAGGTGTCCCTGCCTATGACAGGAGGCTGGAACTGGGTGGTCTTAAGGTCCTTTCCAGCCCAAACCAGTCTACGATTCTATGTTCTACGGTGAACATATGGGAAAAGGGAACTGGGTGATCTTGCGCAGGTTTGCACGGTGTGTGCTCGCTCACAGAGTCAAGTGTATGTGGAGTCCTTGCAGCACTCCAGTGATTCTGAATTGCTTGACGTTGTGGGAGCACTCCAAGCTCGGTCTCTTTGAAACTCAAGAGCGTCAGTGTTATCTGAAGCACAGCTTCGGTATAAACTCAGGGCAAACAGCATCCTCGCCTCCGGGTTCCGAACACCAGGATGTGTTGTTGCACATAGTAAGCACACAGGGCGGGGGCAGACAGAGGAATCAGTGGAGGCAGGAGAGCCCAGCAGCCCTGAATGCACTTTCCCACTAACACTGAGAAGCAACAAAATAAGATTTCAGGCCATGAATGTCCCGTCATTGAGAAAGGGGAGTTTAGAAATAGCCTCAAAGATAAAGGAGGGCATTTATCCCCACGATTGTTTGGCAGAAAAAGCGATTTACATAGTCTGCTGATGGTCAATCAGGAGCATGCTACAAGGGGCCTGCTGGTTGTCTCAGACAGAGCTGACGGTTTTACTGGTTGAGTTTTGTTTCAACTTAATGAAGTAAGTACTTTGCCTGCGCTCAGGCGCTGACGGGGAAGGTTTGTAAACTCCTTGCCTTTGTTGGGGTGACTGAAGTATTTTTTTCTTCCTTTGAACCAGCCATTTTTGTTTCTCTGCCATAGACAAAGGGTACGTTTACTGTAAAAAAAAAAAAGTAAGAAGACAAAAAAAAAAGAAGAAAAAGGCTGTAAACCTGGTTTGCATCTTGAGTCCTGAAAAGACCATTTTCTAATGCAGGAGAAGAGGAGAGCCTTAGAAAAGGCAGGAGGCAGGGATGGAGGGTGAGGGGGGGGGAGCTGGAGATTTATGGCCCTTTGAAGGAGAGTTTTTCTGCAGAGCATCCTGCCCGGGTGCTGCGGGCTGAGGCGGCGGCTGGACCGGGGCTGGGACCTGCACCTCATGGAAGACCCAGTGGGAGCAAAGCTGGAAGTGGAGGTCCTGCCACCTCCATCCCACCTCCAGTATGGTTTTGGAGCCAATAACCTGGACCTCCTGGTGTCAGTGAGATTACAGCCACCTCTGCTGATGCGGATGTTTAGCTTGAAATCATCACACGACCTGAGGTTTTTGAGGTTGGGTTTTTTTGTGTCTTGATGTGGAAACGGCTGTTGCTGTTTGATACCAGCCTGCTCACAACAGCCTGCCTGTGCTCAAAGAGAGAGGGATGCATCGGCAGCCCGAATCCTGCCCAGCAATACAATAATAATTGAAGATATTTAAAAATGTATGTATCTTCCATCTTTCCCATATGGGCTCCTTAGGCAACATGACCTTATGTGGCCATTATCTGACCTCTCTTACACTTGGATTACTCGGTACAAAGTAAATTTATGGTTGTTTATTCTCTCCTCCTATCAGCTATTAGTGCCTAATCATATGGTCTATCGATCAAGTGATTAATCGCCTGCCTAAAGAGGCAGCAGGTCCCGGGGAATGCTGCACTGCACCAGCCTGAACTTCAACCTCTTATACAAACCGGCAGAGTAAAGGCATTAGTCACTGCCTGAAGATCGGGGTTGGTATGCCGCGGGAACGCCGGGAGGTAAAGCCTCCGGCTTTCTTCAGCAGCCCACTTTGTATTTCCCTTTCTTAATGGATGAAACTCCACCTAGCTGAGCGGGCATACAGTTGTAAATGGGATGATTTCCAATGCATCCTATAAATAATGATCAAAGAGGAAAATATGTGGGCCTTATTACAACAGTGCCCGCTAGTGCTGCTATAATTAAGGGTCTGTCAGTATTTCTATTATAAACCCTTATTTTCAAGGGTTTATAACTCGGCCATAAAATTTTGCTCTGGCTGAGACTTGGCATAAAACGTCCCAGCATGTGACCAGTTTTTCTTGTTACCAAATTGTTAAAAAACTAGCACTCAGCCCCGTTGTAGTTCTAACAACATCCCCGCACCTTTGTGTTTCAGAACTGCTCTTACTTCTTAAACAAGCAGCTTACTATTAAAATGAAATTAGCATTCAAAAATCAAAAGTGTGCACCGAGCCCCTCTGCTCTTTATTTTAACTCAGCCTTAGAACGACAAAGCCGCAAGCCAGGCTCTTTCCTTCCCTTGGGATTGTTTAGCAGGAATTGTTGTTTTGATTGTTTTGCTGTTCCAGTGAGGCGCTGGCACAGGGTGCCCAGAGAAGCTGTGGCTGCCCCATCCCTGGCAGTGTCCAAGGCCAGGTTGGACACAGGGGCTTGGAGCAAGCTGCTCTAGTGGAAGGTGTCCCTGCCCGTGGCAGGGAGTTGGAACTGGATGAGCTTTAAGGTCCCTTCCAACCCAACCCAGTCTGGGATTCTGTGATTCTGTTCCTTTCTGTGTGTTTTTGAGTTGATGGCATCCACTCTGTTGCCATCAGCCCCCATCTTGGAAGGGCCTTTTTGGGTCACGGCCCTGCCTGGCTTTGCAAGGCTCGCCAGTTCCATGGCAGGTACGTGCTTAAAGCAGCAGTTATTAAAACCAGTGGGTTGATTTCAGCCATCAGTGGTTCTGTATAAGTCCAGAGTAACTGTAACCAGAGGACATGGGTGCTTAGTATGCTTCCACTTGGCCAGAGTGCTGAACTACCTTAAGTGGATTTATTCATCTCTCAGTGATCCATGCACATTAACTCCTGCTAATGAGAACTATGGCTTTGTTGAAGGGTGGAATCTGGTGTTCACTTTGAATGAAACTGGGGGAATTTCACTCTAAAAAGACATGCTAATTTTGAAAAATGTGATGTTGTCATACCTGTGCCTCCCTGGCTTCAGCAGGAGCACATTCCATTTCCAGAAACGTGTCCTTGATGTGTTAGCAAAGGACAGCAAGTTGGCTCCAAAAGATGCAGCCACTTAAAAACATTGATTCTCCCAGGACAACACGCCAAAATGCAAAAATAAATTAAACATAAGCAGATGCTGTGCCTCCTTTCCATTTTTGGCTAGCACATCCCATTATGGGACTACTAGTGGGACACCTGAGGATGACTGACATTTACTCAAACTTAAGGCCTTATTGCACTGCCCTGGCAGAAGTCAGAAGGATCCAGGTTTATGCTGGTGTTAAATCTGAATGTTTCCCTGGCTTCTTAAGGCACGTGTTGCATCAAGGTGTTTTTTTTTCTTCAGTGCCAGTTTGGTACTATTTCTCTTTTTTTACTATTTATTAACATCAGTTTAGATTTTCCAAAGGAGCACAAGGGAAACAGGGACCCAGCTCCTATGGAAAATCCAAACCTCAACAAAACCCCTGGAGTTCCTATACCCTGGCAGGGCTCCCATGCTCCATTTCCAGAAAAATCATTGAGCTGAGGCTAAGAATGCTCATCTCGTGCCTGTTGAGTGTATTGTCTGAATATAAACAGTGATTCTGGAGCAGGGAAAGAGCCTGCGTCTGAAATGGGTTTACACTGGCTAAGAACTTGGGCTTCCACACTCAGCTTCTGACACTACTTGAAAGTAAACACTGAGCTGAACTATGTGGTGATTTAAAGGGTGGTTTAAGATGTGGTTACCAGGCAGTTGCTCTTAGTCTCGCAAGGTTTGATGTTTTCCTTAAGGTTCCAGGTAGCCAAAGATTTCCATGTGCATCTCAGCACATAGAAATAAAAAGCGAGCAGAAGAAAAAAAGAGGGAAGCTTGAGTTTATGACTCTTGAGAGAAGCCTGAAAATGTTTCTTGTCTTCACTTTAATGGTTCAGAAAGCAGAAGGCAAAGAGAAAAAAAGGAGTTTGAAAATGACATGATTTTTGAGATGTGACATATGCTTTTCCTGGGCTCCGGGTTGGCAGGAGGAGTTGCATGGTGGATGCAGCCCCGCCAGAAAGCAGGTGCTGGAGCCGAAACCAGCCGCGCTTCCTCCTTTTCAGCAGAGTCGGATCCATCCAGTCGCTTTTCCTTACTCCTGTGACTCCTTGTGCACATTTGCTGCAGGTTTGTGCAGAAGATACAAGAAATAGTTCTGGTATGTGCCCTAAAAGTATCACATTGCTTGAACATTGGTTGAGATGAGAACCCTGAGGCTACGGGTGGGCTAATGCTGTTACCCTGTGTTGACTCGGCGTACATAGGGTTGTGTGTTGTAGAGCTGCAGGAGGGCCAAAAAATCTTGGGACAGAAATAAACGCATCTGCTGGGCAACCCGAAACGCTCACTTTTATGTGTGGCAGGCCAGAACGTGTGGGTGAGCAGTTTCCAGGATGACGGTGGTGGCCTGGGTGCTCCTCCAGCTTGGCACAGCATGGAGTTGGATGGGAAGCTGGGTTCCCAGGGAACACCAAACAGGCTGTGCCAGCTACCACGGGGTCATTTCTTCTCCAGACGGGGGTTTGGCTGATGTAGCAGCACGTGTGTATCCTTCAACACACTGTGCCTAAGCTGGAGGGGCTCCACAGTGATGGTCCTTGAAACCTTTTGTCCCTTTCCTCCAGGTCTTCAGGACTCTTCATCAGGGACTGTAGTGATAGGACAAGGGGTAATGGGTTCAGACTTAAACAGGAGAGATTGAGATGAGCTCTTAGGCAGAATTTCTTGCCTGTGAAGGTGCTGAGGCCCTGGCACAGGGTGCCCAGAGAAGCTGTGGCTGCCCCATCCCTGGCAGTGTTCAAGGCCAGGTTGGACACAGGGGCTTGGAGCAAGCTGCTCTAGTGGAAGGTGTCCCTGCGTGTGGCAGGGGTTGGAACTGGGTGAGCTTTAAGGTCCCTTCCAACTGAAACCAGCCTGGGATTCTATACTTCTATCCATCTAGTGTCACCAAAGGCCATTCCTCCTCGAGGACAAAGCAGGACTTCCTCTTTGTCCCTTTCCTCCCCCCTAAGAGTGTTACTTATTTAACTGCAAAGAAGGGACAGCTCTTCTGCGCTGCACATTTTTGGGTGGCGTGGCTGGGAAGAGCTGACATCCTTATCCATGTGGGCTTGTGCAAAGGAGCACAGAGGGCAGAGTCTCAGCGGGTGCAAATTGCTCTTGCACAGTCATCGGGGGAGTTTTGTGGATTTATACCAGGCTGGGAATTCCACCCTCTTTCCAGCCCCCAGTTCTGGAAATGCTTTTCTCATTGTGTGAAAAGGGAGCTAAAGATTTTACCAATTGCAAATCTGGCCCCTTAAATATGATACTTTTAAAAGTTCAGCAAAATCTAGGGGCTGGGGGCAGGCGGGGGGGTCGGTGTTCCTTATCGAGTTGAGGAATGGTGGGGTAGCAGCAATTTCTTCATCACAGTTCGTCTGGGTACCATTGGAAGCAGAATTTGTCAGTTCTGAAGTGCACAGATTAGAAAGGAATGTGGAATTTGGAAACGTGGCAGCTTGTAGCACTGTATGGTTTAAATTAAACCTTTTTTTTGGAAAGCAGAATCGCTGTAGGCCACATTTAGGGGGAAAGCAACAGCAGAGAGGGCTGGCTGTGGTTTTTGCTTTGCTGTGTAACTGGTCCACTTTCCCTTGTTTTAACACAGATATTTTTTTTTCTAAAAGAGAGAGGGAGAAAAAATATGCCTTTGGACTCCTTCCGCCCAACCACACAGCTTCTTTGCTGACCACAAAGAGGAAGCTTGGGGTAGCAGCCATAGGATTAATACCCACTGTCTCTTAACCCAACAGGGTGTGAAAACATTTTATGAAGTCTTTGTTTTTCCTCTTTTCCCCCCTTTTCAGATGGAGAGTGTGGCCGGATTTAGACATCTCGAAACAAGCACATGGTTGCCTTGCATTGTGTTCTTCAGAGCGGGGGGGTCTAAACCACCTTGGTCAGATCTGTCGTTTAAAATCTCATTGCCCCCATCCCTGGAGCTTTTTGCCTTTGCAGATCACCAACAACTTTGTTGGTGTCGCTGAAACGACAGGAGATATAAAAGTAGGTCTGCTGCGAGAGCTCTGAGTGTAGATCTTGATCAGTTGGAATATAATTGTTCTTAATGAAATGGAGACGCCTAGCTCTTAACTGAACAGCCTTTTCTTCTTTAGAAATAATAAGATTAAGATTATGGATTCTATTAATCATTTGATCAGCTTTATTCATTCATCTTATTTCCTTTACATGCAAAAAAGCCCTACTCTCTCCGTGCCTTTATCTTTTAAGATGATGACATTTCCATATTTCCCGGTGCTGTAATGTCCTGGGCGTAATATACAGATTGCTCCACTCCGATATTGTAAACTGACTATTTCCATGTGCTAAGTACTCTCGGTGATGAAGATCTTAATAATGTAATTAACTAAACTGTGTCTTTATGCTCTTCCTCCTGCCTCCCTTCCCTGCCACGGCCTCCCGGCCGGCTCGCTTACCACAAATGGCATCAGCCGCCGGGACGTGCCTGTGTTTTGTGACCCCGGTGACAAGGAGGTGTCACATAGCACAGAGCAGAGAGGTTCATGCGCCTCAGAGTCAAAAGTGGGATTCAGATGACCCGTGCATTAAGGGAATCTGCTTCCTTGGCGTTCTGCGGGAAAGATGCTGAAAGCAGGAGTTTCGAAATGCTGAGGGGAATTATTGGGAGAGGAATTTGTTCCTTCGCAGCGTAGTGACAGCATTGTTATTCCTTGCTTGGATGTGCTGTTGGGAAGGTTTTATTTTGTTGTCATTAGAGAAATCTCTCTGTTGTTATAACGCTTCCTATGTGTGAAGAAATACAGACATAATGTGTATCTAGTCCATTAAAACACTCTTTGGGAGCCTCCACCTGTGGCACAGCCTCTCTGTACTGCCAATATTTTGCTGAGTACTGTTGGTAATTCCTCTCCTTCTGCATTACACAGATTAGTAGTTACAGAGGGTTTAACACCCCCCCCCCCCCCCAAAAAAAAAAAAAAAAGAGTAGCAGTGGTAGGTTCTCTATAACTTCTGTTAGCTGAGCTGGAGAAGTTGCATCGCGTCTTGATCTGTTTCATCTTGGTAGAATTATACTGTAACTAATTGAATCCATTGATCAATGTCTTGTTTTTTTCCATCTTCTTCTCAGAGGATTCATTTCATAGTGTTCCGTACATCAGTCAAGAAAATGGCTGCAGTGGAATTACCAGGGTTGATAATAAAGGTAATTTAGCCCAGCTGAAATTATTTTTTATGTATCTAAGTAGGGTAACGCATTCACATGTGCTGCCTTAAATCTAGTGATGGAATACCTGCAAGGACTAGACTGCAGGATCCTGAAATAACTCTTCTTGATGACCACGGAAAGTAAGAGTAGGTGACCAAAGGACCTTTTGCAGCCTGACAATGATCATGCAATTATCAAGCCATGTTAATTTGATCAAAGAACTGGCCCGGAGCAGCGTAAATAACCTCTGTTTTGTGCACTTCATGGAACAGGGAGTATTTTTGGATTAGATAGCAAGTGCTTAACAAGCAGGAATAGCAGTAAGCGTCAGGAGAAGCTGTGTGTGTGTGTAGCCGGTGGTTAGAAGTCTCCTGTGATTCAGGTTAGAAATAGGAGCCAAATCTGGCCTCGGTCAGGAGGGTTTTACCGTGGATGTCTGGTGGTGGCATTTAGTCCTTACTAAGTAACAGTTTGGAAAGGGATTCTCCTACTAGATTAGGGTTGGTCTTGTCAGTAATACGCAAGACAGGATGTCAGGAGATCTGAGCTGAGGTCTGCCACAGATTTCCAGTACGATTTAGGTCAAGTTATCTAATCTCGCCTGCTGACACAGTTTCACCCCAAGACAAGGTGACAGGAGAGTTTGTAAAACGTTTACTTAACAAAGAGGCATTTTTACTCTCTCATTCTCACCCAGGTCAAGGGCTGAAGGCAAGAGCACAACCATCTTCTGCTGACAAAGCCACATGCATGCTTCTTGCTCTTGCTCCTGCCTGAATTCAGTCCTGTGGGGCCAGTGGGCAGGGTGGCCACATCCAGCCCTCTGAGGTAACCAATTCCTCTGGTCAGTGGAGTTCGATCCCAAAAGGAGGTATCCCTGCTTGCAGTCTCTCCCTGGCAGCAGAGCAACAGCTTCTGGAGCTGCTGAGCTGCCTACAAGCACACATGCCCTTTGCCTAGATCAGCACTTTTTTTGGACAATGTACAGTATTTGCAAATGGGAACTGACAATGGAAGAAATACAGCAGAGTGAAGGGTTTAATATAAAATATTTATACAGTAAAGATCTTTCATCTTTTGTCAGTCACAGGGTAGGGAAGTGAGGAATGTATTGGGAGTACATTACCAAGAGTATGTTATAAATTAAAATCTCAAATTGAATAATACTGGCTGCTAATGTGCGCAGCGTTGGAAATGAGTCACTTCTGAATCAATGTAATTTACTGTGCCAGCTGAAAGATATTTACAAAAGAAGGTACCTTCTTCTTGTTTTTTTTTACTTAGATTTTATTCAACACTTACGGATAGCCTGTGCTGTCAACACCAACTAATTTGTCACGGAGAGAAAGTCACAGCCGTTAATACAGAGCTGTTTCAAAAGCCCTTAGGAAACAGAAAGGTGGCCTTTGGGCCACATGAGTGGTCAAACAGTTTATACTCACTGTTTCCTCTCAAATTTAGTACTGGTAATTAGTAGTGCAGCAATTTTGCAGAGATTAGTTAGTAGGAGGGAGCACTCTGTCTATTTTCTTGTAGAACTATTGAGTACAAAAATAACTGTTTCTGCTGCGTCCTCCCAGCCCATGTCCTTCAGTGTATGTAAGCTTTTATTTGGGCACTGTAACCTCAGCAAAGTGTTTGGTCCCATGGCCATCAGATGGTTCCCATCATTTCAGCAGGTTGGTCTCGGAGGTGGTATTACATAGTTGAGGCCAATATAGGGTTTATTACCTTGGAACACCCAACTTTTCAGGTGCAAAGTGGTACATCCACAAAGTGGGACTTGGCAAAGTGTAGATTTTGAAAGCTTGTTAGCCAAATGCTGTGCATGAGTTGGTGTCCTCTTATATCTAAAAACCATTTTAGCAGTATAATTAGTCCTGGTACAGTGCTGTACTTGTGTTTGAATGGCTTCTGGTTCCTGGTGAGGGTGGCTGCCACTATTTAAGACAATTGTCACTGCACAGACCATTTGGTTACATATAGCTAACATGACATAAGATAACCATACATTGGGAATGGTGGGTCAAATATCCAGGCACATAAAATGTAATGAAGGAGAGATGAATGGAAGAAAGCAGGTTACAAACCCAGTCTAAATTCAGATTTCTGCTTCTTTCCTCCTTCTGCCATTGATTTTTGCCACCTTGTCAAGCAAAGAAGGATGCTCTGGGAATTTCTGTCCTAGTCTGAGCTATGTCAGATTCTTATTCCATTTCGTTTTTGCCACAGACTCTCTGATCCAGGCAAATATTTTGTGCTTAGGTTCACCTCATCTAACTTTGTCTGCTTTAAACTCAGGTGCTTGGTCTAAGATGGTTGTCTAGGCTGGTTTTGTTGCTTGGTGGAATGGGAGAGGCACCCCCGAGGGCATTTCAGCCCAGCAAAATCCTTTCACAACTGCCTGCCTCTCACTGTCGACTCCAGAAAGAGCAGAGGCACCTCGCTTTGAGATGTGCCCAACCATTAGACAGCCACATTTAGGTGAGACAAATCTCGCCTTCAGTCTCTCTGCCCTTTAGTGTTTTATCAGTGCAATAGAAATAGTTTCAGATAGAGATGGTGGGAGTAAGTAGACTGAAAGGGGAGGGATATATATATATAAAGACTGATGGAACTTTCCTCTCCCTTTACTTATCAAACATATGTAAAGGTAACTGCAGACACTACCAAATCAGTTGTAACTGTGGAGATGCAGGTGATCTTCTGATGGATTCATGGACAGGCTTCTATACATAATAAAATATGTATTAAGGTCATATTCTAGCAGAGCAGTAGGGAAACTGGAGTATTCTTATGTCATACTTTTTTGGTAGCAATGCTTCTGCTGGGTTGCATCACTGTCTGTAAATTTTATTGATTATAATTAAGTCAGTCTGCGTTGTCTCTAAGAACCTACATGGGTTTAAAAATCAATACTCCTCATATTCATCAGGGGAACCAGTTTGAAAAGGGATTATAGTGGGAATAAGCAATGCATTTATAGCTCTGAGTTTGTGTTTACAAACCATTAAATGTTGGCCTTCTCGACAGTCCTCATTTAGGGGTCGGAAATGTTTTTTTCCCCATCTTTTATCCCATGAACAATAAGGAAAATTCTCCTTCCGTGGTTACCTGCCCTAGCTTGCACCTCCTGGCTGGAGCTTTGCTTTCTTAGTGAGCTTTCATGGGCATGGAGAAAGCCTTGGACAAGCAGGAACGTGAGCAGACATACTAAACCCAGCAGTGAACCCACTGAAGTTCTCTCAACTGGGTCACTTCTATGGCAGCATCCTGTTGTCTTAAAGGGGTTTATCAGTTATCTCACTTGGCTTGTTTTGCTACCCAGAAAATATTGCAGTTACAGTTATTGGACGCTCTAACAACCATGGAAAGCCAGAACAAAGAGAAAATGCTAAGGGTACCTGTTACTATTGATTTATGGTTGAAGATTAAGGCCAGATTGCCCTCTCCTTATTTCTTTAACAACCTGGTCCATAGATAGGCTTCCTCTGAGTCAATAGGTTCCTTATGTAGGTGTTATTTACTGAGGATAATGTTATCACAGTCTGGTGCACTAAATATGTATAACTCACCTTAGGGAGAAGATGTGAAAGATCTTTGATGATATGAAAGGTGTGAACACTAAGGAGAGTGAAGGATAATTTAGGTTGGGACTTGGGAGTACAACTAAAAACCATCCCATCAAAAAATACAGTAGATATGGAGTCCTTCCCAGGAGGAAATTTAAGTGTCCTTTAGTTTGAGTCTCTTGAAAGCAGGAGAAAGGAGTGAAATTCTCTTTGTAGGCATTGATCTGTGGACAAAGAAGTGGGTTGGGTGATCTTAGCAAGCTTTACTACCTTTGTGTTTTGTGCAGTGCTTTGATTCATATTTGATTTGGCCTATAATTGATCCACATAATGCACAACGTATTGCACCACTGATGCTGGCTTACTATTTCCATACTGTGCCTTAGTACATACTAGTGGGGACTTTACTAGATTTGATTCAATTTATTGTATCAACGATTTCAGTTTTAACGGCTCTCTAGCGTGGTAATGGAATGGCACAGAACAAGGCATCCTCTTAGCTTGTGAAACCTTGCAGGATCCCAGGGGAGTGAGATTCATGCATGGCTCCTAACTATGTTTGAGAAGCTGGTGGTTGGAACATTTAGGCATCCATCCACATCCCCAAAATAACCATAGGAAAACTGGCATTTAAGTGTCCGTATGAAAAGACCACAAAGGAAAGACCAAGGGAAACTGGGCTTAAGTAGGAGTCAGAGTGGTTTCGAGATCACATAGCAAACCAACTTTCTCATCCTAGGCACTTTCTTCTACATCATTGACATTTTGATTGTGTCTTAATGCAGGGAAGCTTAAAAAGTAACTGCCTGAGCTTTGGGTTTTGTGCAGAGCCATCTGATACTGCTCACTACTAATAAATGCACACATATGCATGCATACATACAGTAGAAGGAGGTGGATATTGCTGAAGAAACCAAAAGAATCCCATGTGAAATAATAGAGCTTTTCTTTTTCTGGATTCCAGCCTAGGCAGCTGTAAAGGTCTGGTCAGAGCTGGCTTTGGGCAGTGGCAAAACCTGCAGGCTGGGCTTTAAAAAGCACACAAGGAGTCGCGAGAAATGTTCTTCAGCTGCAGTTCTTTGGCTAGAAACCACTGTCCCAGGCTAGGATGGCCTGGAAATTTCTCAGGAAGATTTGAAGGGACCTGAATAGCCAAGCTTACCTCAGGCCATTGACAATGGAAGGTCTGGTGGTGTCTGCCATGCCAGCATTTTCCAGTGTACGCGCTCAGCTGTAATGATTCATGAGAAAAGAAGTTTAACTGTGGTCAGTAGTTGAGAATATGTCTTTGTATTCTCTTATCAATGTTTTTCATTTGTAGCAGGACTTGGCTTGTTTGTTAATATGAAGTTCTCCATTTATTTGGAAAACAAGGTTTGACTTATCGCATTGTTTGGCAGGAGAGAAGAAATGCAACCCCCCTAAAGCCCGGGAACAAGTAGAAGGAAAAGTTAAGTTTCAGGGAAAGTTGCTTGGTCAGTGGGAATTGGCACACTGAAGTAAGCAAATCAGTGTCCACATCTTGTTTGCATCAAAGGCAAGATGATGGTGAAGAGGCTTAACCTGACTGGTAACTCAGCAAGATGCAAGACAGTTTTACGCCTCAGAAATGTTTTAAACCACAAGTATTTTGCTAGGACATTTAAAAATATCACAGCCTTGCTCACTGTGAAAAGTAAGATACCCATCATTTGTCTTAAACTAGCGATTGCAAAGTTCACAAGCTGCTGTGCAACGTTGATTCAGTTGTACTACCTGGTGTAGTACCAGCTAATACCGATGAGTTATTGAAATCACTGAGTTGTTCATGTGACTCTTGCAGACAGCACTTAGATTTTTTAAAACATGATCTGCCACAACATGACGTGGCATCATTCCCGTTTTACCGGGGGAGAAAGGGCAATGCTAGTTGGAATCTGCATCGTGTGCAAAGCTGATGCTAGGACCCACATCTCTTTAATCATAAACAATTCTCTTTTAAACTCTTCCCATTGACTTTAATAGGGCCAGGGTTTGATTCCAAGTGTTTATTCTTTATTCCAAGCTCAAAGATGCGTATTTTTAATCTGAATTTGAATATATGTTTCATGGCTTATTCATGCTCTGAAATACTTCTTGGCAGAGTCACCTAGATTGTGCAAAATGAGGCTTCTTTTAATGCAGAAATATTAAACAATGTGTGCCGGAGCACAGAAAGCTATTTGGACACAGGAAAGAACTATAAACATAGATTTGATTGTGATTGAACCCAAAATAGTGGTGTTAAATTCAGGTCTGGTTCAGACACTAAAAAAAATAATCTGCATTTTCCAAACTACGAGGATAAAATCAATCTGCAAAAGTATTTTAAGTTTGTAATAAAAATATCATTGACAAAGTAAAGTGAAAATAATAAAGTATATTTAAAATTACTTGGAGGTGTTCTTGAAAATTTATGACCTCTTTCCAATTGGAGCTTATTTAGCTGAAAAAGCCGTTTAAGAGCCTGTATGTAGTCATTTTTGTGCCTTGCAAGAAATGAGCCACAGGGCAAATGTTAACTTGTCTATTCAGAAACACAGGTACCTTTGATTAGACAGAATCTGTTGGGTTTTATTATTATATGTGAGCTGCAGTTATACAGTATTTATACTTTCTTACTACACAAATGACTGTGATCAAGCTCTCTAGTTTTACAGTGCAATGAATGGTTTAAGATCCGCAGGCTCTGCCCATACCAATGTATGACCAGATCCACATCCTTCCCCTCCTATGACCTCTGCTGCCAGCAGTCCTGCTAGAACATCATTCTGAGAACACCTTTTTTTGTGTCCCTTTTCCAAACACAAAATTAGGGGGCAGGAGCAACGGTTACAGTCAGCCACAGACTGGTTTGGATCTCAGATTAGAGCTCTGTAGCCAACAGGATACTGAAACTGATACCAAGACCTTGGGTCATCAATATTTTCCATTACCATAACTGCTGTTTAGCAATGTCTGGTTGATAGAAGGAGCGTGTATGATTGAGGCCATGTTCATCTCTTTGCAAGAGAAAGAATTATGGCATTCATAGATTGGAAGAGAGTGGGTGATAAATAAAACTGAGGCTATCCAGAAAGCCCCAGGGAGCTTCCTCTCTGCAGAAAGAATAAGAAATTTATAGATGTCTAGAAATTACAGTTGAGCTTTTTGCCTTTTTTTTTTTTCTTTTTTTTTTTGTGTTAGCCTCTTTCAGTCATAAGACTAGAGTTCAATTATCAGCACAATAAATATTCCTGTGAATCGGCACTGTGTGTTGGCAGCAAATTTGTGCTTCTTAGAAAGGAAGGAACATTTAGAAAACAATAGTTTGCCATCAAACTCTATCCTAAAGTCAGAAAGTGTCAGAGCCCAAAACATGTGTGTTCTGGAGGACTCGAATACAGGCAGATTAATGCAAGTCTGCTTTTGAAAGAAGGTTCTTAAAATATGAACTATTCATCCTAAAACAATGCCCTGCATCTGTGTTGTTTTCAAAACAAAGCAAAACAGTTACTAAGAGGCTCTTTTTGCTGCTCTTAGCAAAAGGCTGCACAGTAGGACTATTACCTGCAAATCAATTTAATAGATCAATCATTATGCTGGAAATACCACTTGTAATCGTAAAGTCTGTCACCTAAGGTGAGTTCCGCTTGCCAGATGGGAAATGGGAGAGATTCTAGTTCCCCCCCCCCCCCCATCTTATACCTTTTGGAGTGGTTGCTGGGCTTATTTAGAGTATTCCCTGGAAGGTCTCCTTGCTCTTCTAGTAGAGTACCGACTGGCTGAGGCTGGGCTTCTTCCCTGCTCCATCCTGGGCAGCAGATGAAGCCTGCTGATGAAATCAGAAGTTCCAAGAGAATTTAGAGCCCTGGAACGTTTTGATTCATTTCTCAACTGCTAGGCTTGGCAAATGCTAGAAGTTCATGTCTTCCCCAATATAGTCCATTGACTGACCCATATTGACTTGTTTTCAGCACTGTTCCTGTTTGGCATTAAATTTCTAGATCTGTAAGCAGTTTCTCTTAATTTAAGAGAGACATGACTGTTCTGGGCTCAAGAAGGTCTGACAAGAGGGAGTAGAAGTCATCCCGACTGTACACCTTTGGCCAAGGGGACTGTAATTCTTGGATCCAGCTAACACAGGCTATTTTAAGAGAACAACTTGGCCTCTTTACAGTAAACTTCTTCGGGGGAGAGTTCATTGCACCTAGCAGGCCTCAGCCAGTCTGGATCAGCGTCTGACATTTGAACTCAATGCTCCTAACACATTTGTCAGCTATACATGCACGCAGCAAGATGCAAAATGCTTCAATAGCTTCACATTTCCAGGCAATTCAACAAAACCTGATTCATTAGAAGCTATACAGGTTAGACGCCCATATAGATGTGTTTATTTAATATTTCAGTGGCTCTGCGGGTGTTGGATGTTGCAGGAACACAACTGCGTTAGCACCATAGCCATGAGAGTGACTGCTGAAGTTAGAGGTACCCGCTGCAACAGGCTGGGGAGTATCAGAGTGGAATTTTACAAATGACAGTCTAGAGAGTTATAGTTGCTTAAAGAACAAGGCTGGAAAATTTGCAAAAATCTGTTTTCAATTATTGTAGTTTTTTTTTTTCTTTTGGGTTCGGCTTTAATTCCTCCAGGGGAATTTGAGCGCGGTACCTTAGTTGTTGCTTTGTAATCCTGCGTTCCTGTTGCTTTATTAAATACCTGGAGTTATAATCTTGTTTATGAAATCATTATTATCTCTCCAGTTGCAAATTGCAGCATTACGTAGAGGAGTGATTATGGCATGAGGCATGGAAAAATCGGATATGCAAATGGAGCAAGTTAAGCATAATGATGGTTCAGTCCCATACTGGGTGAAAAAACCATCACTTTGCTTTTCAGTTGAAGTATTCAGGTTTATATCAACTTGCAAACTGACCCCATTGTTTTTATATAAATGCTCCAACTGCCTGAAACAAAACAAACAAAAAAGAAGAGAAAACAAAAACAAACTGTCCCAGAAAATATATTATAAAAATAGATTTACTCCTATAAATAGAATTGTTTTACTGTGGTTCCAGAGCAGAAAACTGCATCTTTAGAAACCGTAGATGCTGAAGTCTAAGCACTTTTGTTACATACCATTTAAAGGCAGAATTCTTTTAAAGAGTCATCAACTTCTGGTTTTGAGTGTGCAGCATTAAGTAAGAAGTGAAAACTACCATATATGTGTACTTTTTAAATGGAGGTTACTTTGCAGAAGTAAAAACTTCATAAAATGAAAACTGTTTAATCCTTTGGGTAACTACCTTGCTGCCTAGAGTGTTGCCGTGTGATATTCTCACCCAGAGGCAGTGCAGCTGAGCTGGCCTTATCCCGGAGTCTCCCTGCCCGCCCTGCATGCATTCCCATCTAATCCAAGGAGCAGGCAACCTCATTTTGAGACCGTCTTTTTCTTCTCCTGCCTTGTTTTTAAGTGTAGCTTTAATGTCAGGTTGCTTTGGACTCTTTTCTGTCTAGAAGGGAAATAGGGGAATATAAACAATGAATGGATCTTATTTTCTTGCTAGCATCTTTCCCTGGCAGGGGTGTTAAAACCATGGCTTGTTTTCCCCGGCATTAAGAGGATTGTTGACCAGCTTTCAGAGTTGACAAGGTCACTTGAGGTACTGTGACGACAGGGCATTTAGGTACAGTAGTTGATCCTGTGTAATGTTAACCCAGGAAGCAGGGGGGAAACTGGGATGATCTTTCTCCTGATTTTTCTTGCCTAATTAAGGGTGTAGAAAAAGCAGACATTGCAACATAACAAAATGTAATTACAGAGATGTTGCCTGGCATGTGTCCACTAAGAAACTGCACCTCCCCCCCTCTTTGAAAATAAATATATTTGAGTTCCTTTCTGAGCAGTTCAAACCTTTGAACAACTCCAGTGCTTGTGCCTGTATCCTGAAGGATACAGCTGCATGCGTCAGGGAAGATGTGCAGAGTTTACATGCTGGCTTGCCCGGGATTTCGGCGCTGTGTGGAGTTCCCTCCGTCACTCTCTGGTGCCAGCATCCAGAAATATCGGGCAGGTTGGGCCAAGAGGAAGTCGGAGCTGCCCTGCTGAGGGAAGGAGACGTCTGGAATTTCTATTCCACCATTCACAGCCCTAAAAAGGGAATTTTTTCTTTTTTTTTTCTTTCCTTTCTAATGGTGCTCTGTCCCTGTTTTCTTTTTCTTGCTCTGTTGCCTGAGGGAGAGCCAGAAAAGTGTGATTTGGGGAAGTCAGTGGGGCCAGCAGATCCAGATGATGCTGGATGCTGACATGGAAGCAGCTGTGGCACTTGGTGCACTCACAGAACACCATAGCTGTTAATTCGATAAAATAGCTTTTCCAATTGAGATATCCATCCTGGGACAGCTGATCTTTTGTACTGCACAGCCCAATCATGTCTTTAAAGCAGCAGCAGCACCAGAACTTCCTGGAGGGTGCCCGCACTTCACTGAACAGTTTGGCAGCTACAGCATAGGCCTGAGGGATACTTTCAAATTTCCCTGTAATTAATGAGCACCTCTGCACTTATGGCAAATTACAGTGTCTGATGTAGAATGTTGACCTACAGCTGCCCCATGCCAAGTAGCCTATTTAGACCTATTTATTTCTAAATAGAGCCTGTAAATGATAACGGGAAACTTCACTATTGATTCATTTACTCCTAAATGCTTCCTCTTTCAGGTATTGAAGTTGAAATAATATTCCATAATCCTACACTTAGGCTGATCCTCAGATTTATTATACGTTTATTATGTGAAAATTCTCAAGCTATTTAACATTCCTGTAAAGCTAAAGAAATTAAGAGATGGAAAGGACTTGTTTGATCTTGCCTTGTTGGTACATAGCATTTCCTATAGAGCACCGATTATCTGCTTTACTTCTGAATGTCCTATGCCATGAAAAACCTTCCAGTTCTCCAGAATGTTGGATTGCCAGGAGTTTCACTGACTTTTCCTACTGCTGTGCAACAATGCAGGCTCATGTGTAATCACTTCTTTGCTGTCACCGCTGTGCTTGTTTTGACATTATACTTCTGCATTTTTTTTCTGTCTCTGCATTTATTTGGTTTTCTCACTGTGTTTGTCCATTTTTCTGTAGTGAAATTCATTTTGTACTCAGACTACTTCCAAATCCTAGCACCTTTCTTTGTTTCTGTATTCTTCTGGTGCAGCAAACATGTGTTTCGTGGCTCTGCACAATTTTCATTCCTTTCCTATTTTTATTTTAACAAAGATTTTAAGTAAGATGGGACTCTCTTTCTGACTCTCCCCTTTCCTCAGAGTACTTTACTAAGTGAGTAGGTTCAGCTCGGGAGGTGATTGTTAGTAATTTTCATATGTTACAGCAAGTTTTCAACCCATACAATAACTTCAGAACCAAGTCAAAATACTGCTGTGCACGCAGAATTTTATGAGAGTTTGTACTAAGTACTTTGCCAGAATCTAAATATACAACTTCTATTGTTCTATTAATACTGTAATTCTACTTGATATACACCATAGATATATCTAGTTTGTCAAAAAATATCCACGCTAAACCAGTAATACTAATTGGTTCAGGCAGCTCAGTTGTCTCCTTTATATGCTTTGATTTTATTCTGTTCATTTTTTAATCTGTAAATATTAGTTTGGACTGTTACTGTCAGGATTTCTCGTCCCTTCTTTCTGGAAGATTTATATCACACTTGTCTATTTTTCCAGTATACCAATATCTCACCATTTCTCCACGAATTTCTAGAAATAATTATTTATGATTTGGAGGGCTTGTTAGATAATTTAGTAAGATATTTTGAACAATTAAGGACAGTAGGTTGTGGATAATAATTTTAAGCTTGATCAAAAGCCCATGGAAGCCAAGTCTTCCAAGGCTTCAACTACTGTATTAATTTTACGGAGATCTGACTCCCTTT
This sequence comes from Pezoporus flaviventris, assembly GCF_033815535.1. Classification (NCBI taxonomy): domain Eukaryota; kingdom Metazoa; phylum Chordata; class Aves; order Psittaciformes; family Psittacidae; genus Pezoporus; species Pezoporus flaviventris. Next base: position 69,247 of record NW_026892607.1, read on the forward strand.
CTTTGCTGCTGGCTTTTTGTCTCACTTTTCACATAGGGCAAGATCATGGGTTAAAATAGTGCAAATCAGCATAAGTCTGTTGAAGCCTACTGTACCTTTGGAGGAACCAGTCCCTTAGAGTTAGGTGCCTTCCTTTCCCCATATATGCTGCTGGGATAAAAACTACTTTCCTCACAGGAGTGTTTAAGGCTTAATTTTTTATAGCATATAAAGTGCTCAGAGATGTTCAGATGAGGGATGTTGTGAAAATGCAAAGTAGTATTATTGTTGATAAATTATTTAAAATATTGTGGTCCATTGAGAAAATACTAGTTTGTAGGCAGTGAAGTGGTTAATGCGATTGCATCTCTTACAGGTTTCACCAGATACACTCACTCACTTACAATGGATAATTGTTAGCTCTTGTTGTGCAGATGCTGTTGCAGATGGAGCCCTGTACCTGCATGCATAGCAAATGAATTAGACTGGCAATCCCCTTTATAAAGCATAAATATGTAATTTGTTCAGCTGTTGTAATTAAATATGTATGTGTGAAACAGCCACCATTCAGGTCATTAATGATGCGCCATGCCAAATTAGAGCTTACAGACAGTAATGTACATTGTTGTGCAATGAGGGAATTGCAAATAACATAGCTAAGCCTTTCCTAGTAAAGTGATGGATTCAGTGGCTTTAAAAGGAATATTTATATTTCCAGCATTTTGATTGCTTCAGTCTATATTTACATTGATGCTCAATGAAAAAGATACAATTGGATGAAATTTTTTCTGTATTTGTTTTATACTCTTTGAACATGATAGAATACCCATTAGGTACGTGTCACACAACATTTATTGGGTGTAACATTTCATACCCGTTGGTAATATGCTGAATATGTTGCTATGATCATTCTTAAATATATAGTCAATTAAGATCTGGTAAGTACCTTTTCTTCAGCATAATGTAGACAAACACCATATCAAAGCACTTGGACAATTTTAATGCTTTCCATGTATCTGCTTGTTAATCTTTGGACTTCAAAGATATGACTGCGGAAGGAACCCTCACTGTGGTAAACAATGTATATATTTCCATGGAAATTCACCTGATAAAATAATTGTAATGAATTAAGCTTGCCAGTCTGGTGGGTTTATTTGAAATGCATGATGACTTAAACATCAGGCTTTCTTTCTCCTGTCCACATTCTTTGTTTCTTTCTTTATATTTACAAGAAAAAAAGGTAATTGTGCTTCAAAAAACCCCTTCCTTGAATCTTCTTGAAATAGCATAAAGTTAAGAGGCAGCTGGTTTTGCACAGCAGCTAACAAGCAGAAGGAAAAATCCTAACTCACTACACCTTAAATGCATCTCAAACCATCCTTCCTAAGCTTGTCTTCTTGTCTGTTTAAAATAGAAGAAGGTTTAGCATCCGTTTTGTTTTGACGGTTGGTTCCGAGTATACAAGAGCTAATCGTCTTGACCTTTCGGACAAACAGGGCAGCAGGAGGAAGCATCTCAGAGTTAATTCTGTCTTGTTCGCAGTGGGAACAGAACATTCCTCTGTGATCCTCTTTCACATGATTTGCTTGGGCCTCCTGGAAGCCCGTCCTGATACTATTAGCACTGGGCTTCTTAGGTCTAAAGGAGATCGATGGCCCTGACATCACCTACCGCTTATGGGCTGCCGTCAGGTTGGACTGGGCAAGCAGAGTTGTTAGGACTCAAATAAGAAAAATTCAGAAGAAACTTTCTGTATTAGTCATTAATTTTCAAATTTTCACCAAATTTTCTCCTGGACTTCCTCATTTAAGAAGAAAAGTGTGAAGAAAATGGGATTAGTTGATAGACCATTTGTGGGAATTTACAGTGAGTTTGCAACTCTTAAAACCCAGATTAAGGGAGTGATAGGAGTAAAGATTTTTTTCCCAGTTTAGAGCTATAGCAAACTCTGTGACTTTCTACATAACATCTAATTTAGTAGATATACTCTGTGACAGAAGTCAACTACTTCAGTGGCTTAAGTATGTATATTAAAGGCAACTCTAATAATCATTTGTATAACTCTCTTTGCATTTTAGTTTAATTATAATATGAATGTGTGCTTGCTTTTCTTGCATTTCTTCATTTATTCCTTCCTTAGTAACTCCACTTTGTTTCTTTGTTGGAGACACTTTCCCAAAGTACAGTTTTCTCTGTTTGCTCATAGTAAAGTCTGCCTGATTTACGGCACGAACGAGTCAGATGTGCAGGGTCTTGGCATGCTCGCTTACTGCATTTTAACACTACGATTACTGGTGCATTGGGAAGCCATTTCAAGGATGACCGCAATGATAACAGCCCTGAGCACAGCCGGGCCTCCTGTTGGGTTCCCATAGTTTGTTTTTCCCTCTTAACCTTTCCTTTCTGTAGTGATTTTATGAATATTGAAGCTGCTGATTCATGAGTTGGGTTGGTTGGGTTTAGCTACCCTTATTTGTGAAGACTCCAAGTCATGGTTGGTTTGGAGGTTGGGAGAGGGGTGAGAAAACCTATTTTCGCATCCATTGAGCAGCGTTGCGTCACCAATACAGCGCTGTGTATTTCAAAACCTATTAATTTTTGCTGCTGAAAGACATCCTGTGTGCGACCGCTTTCCTACCGCCTCTTTCCAGCGGAGGAGTAGCTGTCTGTGAGCTTTTGTGTGCGTGTGTCCGAGGCCAAGATACCGGCTCAACTTCAGGCACAAGTAACACAAACCAAGGGCCGGGCAGACAGAACTAACTGGCAGCACTGTGGACGTTCACTTAACAAAGGGTTAATGTGGCTGTGTGGAGGTGCTCCCCTCATGCCAGGGACCCTCATGCCAGGCTGTCAGTGCAGGCGAGGCCAGGATGGCATGCGTAATGAATTAACCATTTCCCGGGAAGGGCGGCAGGCGCAGGGTGGCGGCCGGCCAGGTACTTTGTGATAAGCGCCCGCGGGCCGGGCTGAGGCGAGCGTCTTGCTCGCTGGCAGTCGCTGCTTTGGCCAGTGCTGCAGTAAACACTTTCCCTTGGATGTTGGTTTTCTGTTGTGTCTGGCAGCCACAGAGGGCTGCTTGAACTTTAGCCAGAGGCAAATATTTATACATCAGAGCATGCAGTGTTCAATGGGTCCGGCCTGTGGCGTGCTTCGTGGCCGGAGAGCAGGCGTCCCTCTTCACTGGGACCATCTTGGGGGTCGTGGCCGCTGTGGTGGCAGCGGGAACATTGGGAGCCCTGTGAAAACATTGCCACGGCGGAGGGGCCATCCCGACCGGAGCCATGCGCGCGCCTTCAGTTCCCGTTGGAAAGTTTACAGTTAATATTTTCCCTGGAACACTGTCAAGCCTTTTTTTTTTTTCTTTTTTTTTTTTTTTTTGACAGTGAGTGTACGCTGAGCTGTGAAATTGAGACGTGGGGAGCGAGTTGCGAGAAATCTGTTTCTACTCAAATCTGTAAAGGTTTATAAAAACTTCCAGCAAGGGGGGGGGGGGGGGGGGAATAAAAAAGAAAGGAAAACCGAGGGGTGTAAAGGGGGGGGATATCAAGCGCAGGGGCTGTGGCTGCGGCCGAGGCTGGGCTCGCCTCGCCGGGCGCGCGGCAGGTCCGCCATTTTAAGAACGCAGCGAGGGGCGAAGCTCTCCGCTCCTTACATGGCGGCTGCCTCGGCTGCAGGGCCGGCCAATGGGGCGGGCGGTGCCAAGTCACGTGAGGTGCCACGACGGCACCGACAGCCATTTCCTCGCTGCTGCCTCACGAAACTCGGGTACCTCGGCCGAGCGCTTCACCTCACGCCTGGTGCCAAGCACCCAGACTGGCGCCTGTCCATAAAGTTATTTTAGTAGGTCAAAAAAAAAAAAAAAAAAAGAAGAAAGAAAAAAAAGGAAAGAAGGGGAAAAAAAAAAAGTCTCAGAGCGCTCGGAGCTGTGTGCGTTCTTTATGTAAAATGGATTTCCCCTTGCTGGCCCGGGGCCAGGAGCGCGGAGCACGCGCTGGGCGAGGGGAGCGCTTCTCCGCTGAGGAACTGGTGGACTGACACACTCTAATTTTCTGGCTCCTGACCAGACGAGCGAGGTGGATGCCAAAATTCAACAAAATAACACATTATTGTGTAATAGGGACAGTGCTCAAAGTGAGCAAGAGCTCGCAGGAACTGAATACCAGCACTTCTAGTTTTTTTCTCTTCTCCTTTCTTTCTTCTTCCTTTCTCTGCCCTTGTGCAGCAGAAGCTCGGAACTGGCACTTTTAATATACAGCTACAGTGGGGGAAAGAGGAATAAATATAACTGCAATGTAAAGAGTAACGTACACCCGGGAAGACGAAGGGGGGACAAAGACAGGGAGGAGGGAGCGAGGGAGCGAGACAGAGAGAGTTAAAATTACTTTTGTGAGACTTCCTTCAAGCATGTTCCATAGTGCTCAGGGCTGGTTTAACCCTGTCTTCCCTGCAGCAGATCCTGCCTCACACGTCCCTCTTTCTCGTTCAGTTCCTATTCCCTTGGAAAAGCAAACAAACAGGCGTTAAAGGCAGCACCCAGAGCCGCTGAACTGGGGCCATCAGAGGGGTTGGAATCAGTGCCAAAACCCTCCTATTTCTAGAAAAAAAAAAAACAACACCTTTTTTTTTTTTCTCTGTGGTGTGTCTCTGAAAGAAGGAGAACCTATGTGAAATACTGGTTTTCCTCCTCAAATAACCACCGTTGCCTGGGTCTGTCGTTGCTGATCTTAACACTGTAGTAGCACCGCCTAGCACCAAACCGCCTTTGAGGTAATAAATGAATTAAACTTCCTTGAGAAGGTAAGCGGCGTTCCCTAACTCCATCTGCACAATGCAGGTGTCTCCGGAGCTGCGCATGGCAACTCTTGGAAAGTGCAAAGCAACACAATAGGAAGTGAAAACCAACACAGCCTATGGAAACTGCAAGGGGTCGCGGGGTCAGCAGTATGTAATTACAAGAGTTGGAGGCCAGCCAGGACAAGTATGCCCGTCGTGTTAGAGAAGCGTCATGTGCCCACATGTATTGAGAACTTTCTGGTTTCAGAGTGGTCCATTAACATCTCCTGGTCCTCCTGCTGGTGGGAAGAGCATTCCAGAAGGAGCCATGCAGGATGGTACCCACTCCTGGGTGGACTGTGCAAACCAAGGCTCTGCTCCCATTCCCCGCAGAGCAGCGGTGGACATGCATGCAAAGAATGGACCTTTTCATCCCCGAGATTACGTCTTCCCAGAGCAAAAAGTAATGTGCATAAACCTCTTCTAACCTCATGTCTTTACCTACCCTCTACATCTCATAGAGGCAGCTTGATTTCCACCCAAACGGATCAAAATCCATTGGAACATAGGCCGATTACTATCCTCTTAGTTGGATTTATCCCTCTTATCAACCCTGTATATTCCTAAGACAGATACTGCTGCGGTAGATAAACACCAAGATCTAAACTAAGAGACCTTGCCAGGATTTCACCTTGAAATCTGTCTAAAGAGAGCAAATATGGTCAGAGTATGCACAGTTCTTGTGCTGTATCTCAGATTTGACATGCCAAAGAGAAATAAAAAGGCCCATATCTTCTCATTGCTTTGTGATAGAAGACAACCATAATGGGTTTTTTTTTGAGAAATATGGTTCTAGGTATTTCATGCGAGGGATGCAAGTAGCCACAGAAGGTGCTGTTTTGGTTTTGGGTTGAATCCCGGTTGTGCTCTGCCCTGCTCCTTGCAATTGTCCCTGCTCTGAATGGCTTACAGGTGAGAGTAAACCAAAGGTAAACAAACTGGTTTGGTGTGTTTGTGGCCTTGGGGAAAATAAACCCTATTAATGGTATGTTATATTCTTTAATTTGGGTTTTTTATGCCTTATCAAGTACAGAGTAGAAAATGCAAAATAAATAGTAAATAAAAAATAATGATATGGGAGTTAAGAGTCATCCTGGTGTGCAGTAACATTAAGTGTGGCAGTAATTATGGTTTGGACTTTCCATGTGAAAAGCAGATTTTTTTCCTCATAACTGGTTTTATGTCCTTCTGGAACAAAGTAAAAAACTCTTCTGGCAGTTTTTTAATTGAGGTTTTGTAGTTTTAATGGTCTAGTGCTATAAAGAAGTCAACCCTTCTGCCAGTTTTTTAAGACCAGATAAGGGTTTGACATCATGTTAAATGCATGTGTTTCTCTGCGTACATGTATCCACACACTCACTCCCTTCCTCTTTCCCTCTCCGTCTCTGGTAGAGGGAATAGGAGACCTTCAGAGCAAATATTGTTACAGGGTTCAGAAATGTAAAATAAGTTATTCTTCCTTCAGTGTATTTGGATTGTTTCTCTCTGTGGAGCTGGCTGGATATACCTATGGTATTATAAAAGTGAACTGAAGTGCCAAGAGGGCATTTCTGAGAATTTGTTTATGCAGATTCTGATTGCAGTTACCATGTGAATGACTGAACCACTCGACTTCCATGGGTAACTGCACCTCTGCAGTGGGTCCACAGCTGCCCTACAAGCTGGCTTTTCAGAGCAAACCCTTTCCCCAGCCAGCAGGGAAATGCCTGGGACTCTGCATGCCTGCTCTGGAGCTGTGGCTTTATGGCCAGAAGAGTGTCAGAAGTTGATGCAAATTACATGAGCTTTACACCTAGAGACCTAGCTTGCCTTGGGTTACCATTTTGGCACATGGGGTTCAGGGAACATCCAGCTTTGCAATGTATCCTCTCTGTCCGGTGTCCAGCTTTGCAGAACACCCCTGTGCATGGTGTGTTCTTCCCCAGGAAAGACCTGGCTTTCAGTACTCTAAGGAAATAAGAATGCTATCAAAAAACCCAAACAACCAAACCCCCCAAACTAAAACAGAAGTGGTAAATAAGCTATGGAAAAAAGCAATTTGCAGGGAAACACAGGGCTGTTGGTAGTGTGCACTGTCTTTGGGTAGCATCCAGGCAATAATGTGGCATAGTTAAAGCTGTTACACAGTGTGGGTGTCACAGGAGTATCATTGGACTGGTGTAACTTCATCATCTTCAGAGATGAGTTTGTGTGGATGTGATAGGAGAATCTTGTATTTCTTGTATTCCTTTTCTCTCTTGGTTTTGTGGGTTTTTTTTTTTTTACACGTTAATGTGTTCCTTTTTTGCTTAAAAAGCCACCACTTTAAGAACTGAGAAAAGCCCAGGTGCACTAACAATAGCTGATCCCAAACAAACAGCAATTCGCTTTTGCCACTCTGCAAAGATAAAGCATGTCATGTACATTAGCAAAAGATAACTGACATTAACACAGTAGGCAAGGTGATTACGTACCACACTATTGACTCTCTGTGATCATTATTGCTATTTGGTGGGTTGCTTAAGTGGGTACCTGAAGGTTAAGTAATAACTGTAGTAAGAATGAGAGGGAAGCAGAGAGAAAGAGAGAAAGGAAAAAGAAGATAGAAAACATTGACACAAGGTTAAAATGGAGGAAAGTGGATAAGTGGGGGTGTGGATGTCTGAGGAGAAAGGTGAGGTGGCTATGGCTTGGTAAGTGATATTTAAGGGCTGGTGGCTGAGTAAATAATGCATCCAGTTCTGTTTTCTTTGAGATTTTTCTGTTAGTGAAACATAACTTTGGGGTAAACCTGTTAAAAGCCAAAAGAGTAGCGTCATAACTTTCTAAATTTTCCAAGAGGTGTTCTCTCTCCTCAGCTTTAAACAAAATCCAAGAGAGTGCAAGGTTGAGATATAGAGGTTTTGTGAAAACCCAGCCTCCTTTTTACTCATACCGATTTTTGTGTGAGCCTTTGCAAATGCTTTGTTTGTTTTTGTGCTCTGAGTGTGCACAGACAGAGAATTCATGAGTCTGACAGGGCTGGGATCCAGCGCTGTGCTGGGAGTCAATGGCACTGCTCTCCCAGCCCGCAGTCCAGGGTGCTCACAGGGCTTAGTTAACTGATAGCAGCAGTCTGGGGTAGCGAGCATCCTCCTGCTCATGTGGGCATTGCTGCTTTACCGCGAAGTAGTAACTGTATTCTGGAATCAATGATGAATGCCAGCTTTTCCCCAGGAATGCATTTCTGACATTATAATATCATGCTGCAGAATCAAGTTTAATTTCAAATTGTATTAACCTATTTATGAAACATACCAAGGGGACATTTTTCATGGGAATAGTTCTCTTCTTTATAGAGATTGAGAAATAAAATACTTCTTTTAATATTGTGCTCTCCAGGCACTAGGGCTAACTACTTCACTGAAATTAATATCTAAAAGGGAGTCGTTGCAAATTTCATATTGACACGCAGAACGTAGCATTATGGCTTTTTAGGATGGGTATGCACAAAATATGTATGTGCATTCCAACCCAGCTAATAGTTTTGCAACTGGTGAACACAAATTCTAATATCTATACTTCCCAGCTTGTAGCAGTGTTGTCTGAAGTCTGGGATGACTGATGTTAATCTCCAACTTGTTTGTGGCTTTCCAAAAATGAACCTGAAGTAGCATAAAATGTGATGTAATTCCCATTTGTATTTAAATTCCTAATAAAAATGCTATGTGGGATCTGTCCTATGTAATACTGCTTAACAAAACTTCAAATGTAGCTGTATTCTTGCAGTGCAAAAGGGTGAATATGCACCTATGTTAGCTGTTACTCGTGTTGCTGTTCTAAGGGCTTGCACTGAAATGGCTCCTGTATCATAAACTCATCCTCTTGTGCCCTAAAGGTTGGAGTTTTCAAACATTAAGCAAACCAGAAGAAAGGTGGAAGTAATGGTGCCATCTCGGTTTCTTCACGGGGAGCAGCATTTGAGAAACAGTGTTTTAAGACACACTTAAGAACTTTAGAATTTTGCTTTTACTATTCCTCTGAGTGAGACTGAAATGACACCAGCGTCGTAGTTGAGAATTTTATAAGTAATCCCTTTGAAGACAGAGGATGAAAGCCTGGCTTCCCCGAAGGAAAGAGGAATTTCTGCTGTTGATCTCAAGCTGGCTCACAAGTCACTCCCTTGGTCTGCCTGCGGAGTAAGTCATTCGGCAGTGCAATGCCTCTTGGTATATCTGAATCCAGGGCTTTTGTTAGGCTAAGGCACGTTTCATGGCAACATAATGATTTGGAGCCAAATTTCAGAGATGTTCAGCCCCCCTTCTTTCCCCCCCACAGCTTGCATTCAGGTCAGCGAAGCCGAGAGTCGAACCCTTCCAAACGAGCACGTATCAGATGTGGGTGAGTTTACGGCGGGCAGGAGTTTAATGGGTGTCTCTCTTGCACTGTAGTTTTAGCCATGAGTGCTGGATTTGTTTGAGACCAAACAGAGACACACTAATTGAAGAGAGTGTTATGCAAATAAAAAAGAGAAAAGGGATGGGTAGACTAAAGGAACAGTAAACCACTTTTTTTTATGCCTGGAAATCCCAGCTAATCACAGAGGAATTCTGCTAGGATAAAATGTTACCTGCTTTGACGTTTTAAGCCTTTAAGAGTTGTCTTGGAATTTTCTTTCTCGTTTGCTTTTCTTACTTTGTTAGATCAGCCTACAGAAACATGGCTTACATTTTCCTCCTGCTCTCCTTTCAGTCCCCCCTGAAGGTAACTTTGCACATGCTTTGCATGCAGTGGAAATGAAATGGTTAAGCGAGTTGAACCTCAGGTGCTTTGTTCTTGTTCTGGATGCCTGCTGCTCTGGAGGCAGGCAGAAACTCCTTGCACTGAACTGCAGTGCTCCTGCCGAGAGCTGAAGACATTGCTTCCCCTACAAGACCACAAAATGAGTGGCTGCAGTTGAGTAAGCTGAGTACGCTGCAGAAGCTGAAGCAGGGCAGAAAGTGGGTGCGTTAGCTCAACTCCCTTTTTGACCTTTTCTCTTTTTTTCTTCTACCTTTCATGGACTTTATCCCTCTTTCACCTCAGATGGGTAGGCAGGCAGGCTGCTTTAATGAAAGCAATACTGTGTCAAGAGGGATTGCTGGCAGAACCCTTCCCAGCCAGTCTGACCTAGCACCTCAGCAATGTTCTTGGCTTTGGCCAGCAACAGCTTGAAAACCCAGGTCTGTTTCTGAATCCAGATGGTGGTGCGTTGCCATATGTCAACAACACATGTCATCCTGATTAAAATTTTAACCACATCCATTCTGCCATCCCCATAAACCATCCTCGGCCCACTGCGTGGCAAAGGCTCCTTCCACACTGATCCTGCTCCTCCAGCAGGAACGTGCTGTTGGCATTGGTGCAGGCAAAGCCATTACTTCTGCGGTGATATCTGCCTTCCCCTCCAGCTCATTGCCTTCAAGCTCCACCTGTGAGGGCGTGTTGTCCTTATCAGCACTGTTGGAGCAAGGTCTTTGCTTCAACTGACTCCGCAGTATGGGCTTTAAATGCTGGAACAGAAAAGTGAAAAAAAAATACCCCCCAAACCTAACTTCTTTAATCACTTGTTAGGGCCTGTTGAGTTGTCTGTTAGGAAGTGTCCTGCCCAGCCTTGGAAAGAGAGATAACATATTCCTGTTGAAACACAACCTTGTCAGGTTGCCATTGAAAGACAGTTTGAAGTTGCCGATGTGTTGAAGACCAGCCCTTGCTGTTCTGTCCCTGGGGTGAATGCAGTTCCGTTTACCTTCATTTCTAAGCTCTAAGGTGTAGCTCTTTCCCTAAGCCTAAGGTGTAGCTCTTTCCCTAAGCCATGAATGTGAATTCCTGCACCTCCTGGGGCAGGGAAATGTTCTTCAAGGGATTTGCATAGAAAAGCTCATCTCTTTGTTCAAAGAGGTGGTACCGGTGGGCTTGCAGGGACAGGACATGCTACAGGCTGCTAAATTCAGACCCCAAGACTCACTCCGGTCAGTCGTTCGAGGACTGGGATGATTTGTGAAGTGGAAGTGGTTCCCCCAGCTGTGTCTCTCTGTTCTTTCATATTTCAGCATGGTTTTTGCCACAGCTTCCCCTCTGTCTGTAGGTAATGCTCACCTAACATCCCTTTGGCTGATTTCATTCCAGGATGACAGACACATAAAAGCTCTCAAAGACAACAAGTTTTTACTTTTTTTTTTGTGCTAAAAATGGTGGCTGAGCAGGGAAGAGACTCCCCCATCCATATCCTCCCAGGAGGAATGTCGGCAGGGTGAGCCTCACCTTTGTCTGTCCGGCGCGTCCATCAGCAGGCGCAGAGCTTGGAAGCAGCTACACGCAAGCTGCCTCTCGCTCTTCCAGATGTGAAGGCCAGAGGTCGGGAAGGGAGGAATCGCAGGGAAGGGGAAGATGAATCATAAAGGAGTTGGGGGAGAAGTGCAGGATGTTGCCCTGGGAGGAATGGAGACATGCGATGCGAGTCCTCAGGAAACGAGGCTTTGTTTGCTCTGAAGGTTGTGGAACAACTTCTCTTTCTGAGAAGAAGAAGGGTGACAGAGGAAGGCAAAGAAGCTGAAGTGGCTTCTGATTAGTAACTATTTTCTTTTATATATGTATATTTATTCCTCTATTCTTTCCTCTATATTTTTTCCTCCACCTCTTTGTAGTGTGGTAGATCTTACAGCTACTTTTTGAGCTGTCTTCTGGTAAGGCATACAAATGTGGTATGTACAAGCTCTAGTCCAGAGCTTGTAGAAGCTAGGAGGAATTGGTGGTAGATAGCAGTTGTCCATATTTGAACTTGTTTACAGACTTTATGGCTAAGGAATGTTGTTCTAAAAAATGTGTTGCTCCTGTCCCCAAGGGGAATCTGGGGTGTTCACCTTCTAAAGATAGTCATGGCTTGTGCAGGCAGTCTCCTAAATCACAGCAGGTTAGTTAAAGGGCATATTATGACTCTTACAAGAATGAACCTTCTAATTTCCTTTGGAGGCAAAATGAAAAGGATGTTTTGGAAGCCAAGGGTGAAGTGCTGACCTGCTCTAAGGTCTGGAACCATGTGAAACACTTGCTTCCAAGCTTGGTTCTCCCCATTATGGAAACAAAAGTGGTATCCCTGCTCCAAAGAGGTGCTCAAAGAGGAGGTGGGATTTTGGACAAGAGCTTGTAGGGAATGAACTCGATCCACTACCTACTATTGCCAGTTTGATTGCATTTCTAGAGCAGGAACACCCAGTGGCATTTTCATTTGCAAATACAAGTCACAGAGCTATATGATACAACTCTCCATCTTTGTTGCAGCATTGTCACATCTATCTGTAGAACTGGGGAGCTGCCCAAAAGGGAAAACACCAAATAACCAGAATTTCTCTAAAATATCTTCTCAAGGAAAGGGCTGTATTTGGATCTTGTTTTCTGGGCAGCCACAGTTCTCAAGACAATGCCAAAGCGTGCTTTCAGTTCTCTTTCCACGACTGATTCCCGGTGGGTAGTATGCCAGTGCAGAGAGATGCTATTTATGCAGCAGAGCTGCTGCCGGGTTTTATTTAGTATATATTTGTACCAGCTATTGAGTTAGATTCCTGGCTAGCGTAACACAACACAGCTCCGTTGGCTCCTGTGATTTCCATAGTTCAGAGTCTGGCATATGTTTTATTTTCAATGTATATTGACTGCCCAGCCTGTTAAAACTCTTGCCACTAAATCTACACTGTTGTGTAATCCAGTGTTGACTTTTTGCAAGGCTGCTAAGAATAGCAGTGGAGGAAATTAAGGAGCTGTTAGGATTACTTTTCTTACACTTTATAAAGTCTGGTCTAGTTTGATATGAATACAAAACGTAAATGTCTTCCATGAAGTTACATGTGGAGTCTCTGTCTAGTGGAGAAATCACCCTTTATGAAGCCATATCTCATTTCTATCTTTGACCTGCTCTGTGGTTTGGGGACTTGCCTTTGTTTCAGTTTCCTCTTCCATGAAATAGCCATAATGTGTGAAGATTAATTAGTCAGTAGATATCAAACCCTGGGGTTTGTAAATGCTGGTGTTACTGTTTTAAAAACTTCCTTTTCTGGGTTAAAAGGAAACAAGATGAAGGATTATTGAAGACTTAAGCAATAATGTTGGATGTTTTTTCAGTCACGCAAATACAGATCTCATTTTTAAAGATCAAAATGGACGTTGACGGTAAATAAAATCGCTGGCCAGTAACTTGCAGTGGTTACACCAAATTTGATTAAGCATTAACTGCAGAGGAACCTTTTTAGAGACGACACTGTAACCCTTGCCTTGTGGCTTGTCTGCATTTCCAACATAAGTATATATTCACCAGCCACCAAATAGCATTCTGCTGAGGTGGGTCCTTTCCGGGCATGGCGTTTGGGTGCTGAGCAATCACAGTGAGCTCAGGTGGGCTCTTGCTCATTGTGTCCCACACCAGGACACGAGTACATGGAAGTCCCGGTCTAATTAAACATGTGAGTATTACCATCTTAAATGCAAGCACCAAGTGGCTCTGAAGATCATAGAATCCCAGACTGGTTTCGGTTGGAAGGGACCTTAAAGCTCCTCCAGTTCCAACTGCCTGCCATGGGCAGGGACACCTTCCACTAGACCAGGTTGCTCCAAGCCTTGAGCCTTGGGCTTAAGCACTGCCAGGGATAGGGCAGCCCCAGCTTCTCTGGGCAACCTGTCCCAGTGTCAGTGTTAGGTGTTGGTATTGGACATATTTGCTCTGTGTGAATGCCACTGGGTGTGCATTTGTGTGTCCTTTGGTGGGGTATCGGTGGCAACAGAAGGCGGCTCTCAGGAGCAGTAAATGGACACCGTGGCTGTGGCTTTCAGTCTTGGCTGGAAGCAGTGAGACAGCCTGGAACTGGTTTGAGGGCTCACTTCCTTATGATAAACCTTCAGAAACCATGTGTAAATAATATCCATTGTCCTGCTTAAGCTCACAAAGTGTTGTAAACCTGAAGGAAAGGCCACCCCACCCTCAGGCTAACCCTCAGGGACTTGTTTGTTCCATGTGTGCAGCAATAGGTGAAAAATCACATTATTTGTACCCTCTGCTTGCTCTGGACTGTTGCACTTGTGGTCCTGACATGAGGCTTTTGGAGCCCACCTCTGAAATTCCTGCTGTTCTGCAGGCTTTAGGCTCAGCTCTTCTTGTTTTCTTAGTGACGATATTTGTGGTTTCATTCTTACCAGATTGTTTTCTTTGATTTAATGAGATTTACCCTCCAGGTTGGAAAGGGAAATCCTCCTTTGGTTTTCTCAGAGTTAGGTGTTTAGTCACAACAAGTCACGTGCGTGTGTTTTTCAAGGTGGAGAGAGACGGATCCAGCTGGAGAAGACGGCTCCAGCCCATGCCTATGAGCAGTGTTTGGGATAGGAAGGCTGTTTGTCTGCATTCTGTCCACTGGTGTCCAGGGAAAGCTTGGGGAACTGGCTTTGACTTAGTGCTTTGCTTTCATGTAGGCAAAGCTGGGTCAGGGACATCAGCACAGGCAATGATGGAGGCAGAGCTGTTGTACCTATCATAGGTGCAGTTTATGATATGAAGGAGTTAAGTTTCCCAATCTGACACAAGAGTAGCACCCTGTTATTTGCTTAACAAAGATTTTTGTGTCTGCGTCTGTCTAATCCAGTGTGTTTTAAATTCACTGCAAATAATTCTTTCAGCTGTTTCCTAGACATCCTGTCACGCAAATGGATAACACAATATAGCCAGCTCAGTGGAAAAAACAATAAATTATACAATAAAAATGTATACAGTGTACTCTTTGTGGTAGGGCCTGATTCCTCACTGTGTTATTCCACTTTTACACCATCAAAATTTGAGAGCTTGCATGGTTCAGGAGAGGAGTGAGACAGTGGTGCACCAGGCTGGTAGCAGCGGGAGTATGGATTAAGAACAAAATACCCATGAAATCATGCATATGAAGTTCATTACTGACTGGTGATGGTGGCTCTGGTAATATTAGCATTTATGAAAATATTTCTTCACAGAACATTTTCATATGCATATTTAAAACCTGGAAATCCACTGTTTGCACAGGAGTGCCATTAACGTCATAAATCAGAGTGCACCTTTACAGAACACACTAAAAACTTGAGGAATTAAGAGAAATGGCCGGTTTTTAATCAATAAACCAGGGTAAAACTGCTGCCCAGACACACATATTACTCCTTCTGCAAGCAGTAAGCAGCACGTACCTTCGTACAGGCAATGAATTTGGGTGCTCTCGTTTTCTCTCTGGAGGTACTTTTGCCTCTCTCCCCTGGCTAGGTTTGGTATAAAGACTCCCTAAAGCAGGCATGAGGCCAGGCACCTGGTGGAGCTCCAAGTAGAGGATAATTAGGTAAGGAAGATGAAATCCTGACAATTTTTATGGAGAGCAAAACTCAAATGTACGAATTACCTGGGAATGCTGGCAAATGATCATCTCCCCATGGGATAGGGCTCCGACTCCTGGAGCAGGGAGGTGCATGTGGAGGACTGTATCAGGTTAGCATATGGCAGGTCATGATTTACAGAACCCAAGAACGGGCACGCACCATGGTGCTTTAAAAGATCTTTGTCCCAGTTCCAGTTTAATTTCCTCCCAACCCTCCATATACACACACAGCCCCTTTCCCATATGATCTCTATATAAAGAAAGGTGAATGATGTGTGTGAGGATCGCTCAGGAGGATGCCGTAGGGCCAGCCCTGCAGCCAAAAGTAGGTGTTGCAGTGTGCCCCAGAGGCTTTTCTCCAGGCTGTTGTGGGGACCTTCTGGGAGCTGGTGGGAGAGGTGACTTTCCAGGCGGAGCTGAGGCTCAGGCTGTGAGGAAACAGCCCACGAGGTACCGGGCTGTGCTAATTCTGGAGGTGAATATGGGTTGTGCAACCTCTCCAGCGGGCTCAGGTCTCCGAATATCAAATCTGTTTCATAGGAATCATGGAGCAGGCACCGAGCATTCGGTGTCAATCTGCTTGTGTTTAAGCACTGATCTGCTGCAAGGAGTGGGGGATTGGTGGCCCGGCGCCAGACCTGGGCTGCCAGAAGAGCTCAGAAGTTTCCTGATCCCGCTCCCCACCTCCCGTCTCCGAAGGGAGCTGCCGCCTCTTTCCCATGACAGCTTTGTCACCCGTCCAAAACGCAGGCATTTGTCAGGATGTTCTCTCCTTTCCTGTGATGGAAGAGACTCTGTTTCTGCCTTGTGGCAGGGAAGGAGTTGGGCTTTTTGTGGTCTTCCCATGCATGGACTGGTTATTTTAGGCAATAGGCAGCAGCACAACTGTGCTGGGGACCGGCACTGCATCATGTGCATGCAAAGGTTCCAGGATTGAGTGGGGCTGATGGCTCCCATGCATGCACAACGCCAGCATTCTGCAAGAGCACATATGATAGCTGCCTTCATCCCCAGCCAGTTGGCTCCCTGAGAACCAGTGCGTTTGCAAATATCCACTTCATCATGTTTTTGCCACAACACAGGACAATTTTCAGTGTATTCTCAAAGTCAGCATTTAATCCCCAAACCCTGACTGAACTTTTGCTCCACTCTACACTTGCCGTTTTAGTGTTAGCCCACCTGGATTCATTCAGGATCATGAGGAACGACTTCTTTTACTAGTCGTGGACTTGGCAGTCCTGGGGTAAAGGTTGGACTTGATGATCTTAAAGGTCTTTCCCAGCTTAGTTGATTCTATGATTCTATGTAAAAGTAGACATGTAACTCTGTGTTATTATCAACAAACCAGCAAAGTAGAAAAAGTGTTTAATTTTCAGACCAAAAGTCCTTAAAATGTATTTAATGACAATCTCAGTGCCTGAGTGGATATCCCTTGCTCACGGCAGGACCAAATAACAGCCCAAGTGCATGGTGCACAGTCGGGCCTTCATTTACTAAATTATATAGCTCCCACTAATGTTACCTAGGTCAGGGGGTGAAGGAGCTGTGGGTTAGGACGCTACAAATCTGACAAGAATTAATGCAGTAGTAATTCTTTTTAAGCCCGTAATGTATCCACAGCTTCCAGGGGAGGTATTTTCAGATAAGAAATGTAGAAGTCAGTTGTTTTATTAAGCTGGCTCTCATTAATGGGAGCCTTTCTTACTGTGGTTTCCGATTGCATTAGTGGCAAATTCTGCTCTTTTAAAGATTAATGGTCTGAGTGTAATCTATAGCGGAAACGTGGCCTTGTGGTAGAGGCAGTGGCTGGGGACACCAGTGAGTTGGCTTTAGATCAAGCCTTGGCCACAGACGTCCTGGGCACGTTGCTCAGGGAGGATCTCGATACTTGGACTCGTAATATGTGGCTTGGACGTGGGCTGGTGGGCTCTGTGTGCTGGCAAAGTGACTCTGGCCGAATCTCTGATCCCAAAATGCCTGACTCCCTTTTCCTCCCAGTAAACCAAGAGTAAATTATTGCAGCAGCCCTATGCAGAATGGTGCTGAGAACTTATATTTATTTCTGCGGTGAGTTGGCCAGGTTGGACCTGGTTATACTTGTGTGTGTGCATATGGCATACCCTTCCCTTCGATTTCTGAGATGAAGGTTCCTTTGGCAAAATCCCTGTGGTGTTTCACACAGCCATGTGGGATTGAGTCTCCTGCTCTGACTTAACTGGTATCCCAGGACTTACAGACCATACGTTTTGGGCAGGAATGGGCACATGACTGTAGCCAGGAGAATCCTTGAAGATTTTCAGTTGTTCACTGGCTGTGGAGATATTCATGATTCAAAATGAGGAGCTTCGGTTGACTGATGAATACTGTCTCCCAAAAAAGCCATTGAATACCAAGTATACTTTTCAAACTAGGTACAGAAAACTATCTGCTTGCAAACAGTCCCACCATTTTCTTGTAAACAAATTTGTTCTCCTATAGCACACTGACTCTTTAAGTCAAGGTACTGTCATGTGCAAGGTGCTGAGGCAAAGATGCATTTTGCAGGCTCTTGTTCCAGCCTGCAGAAGGGCTCTTTAGGTGTTCCCAGGTGGTTCTCTTAGAAATCCCTCTTCAATTCAGTGAAATTTTTGTGGCACTCACTCTTTAATATGTCTTGCTTAGCTGTCCCTTGTATTCAGAGCTCCTGCCTGATTTTGGAGGTCCCTTCTTTTCTCCCTCATCCATCACAATGTTGTTTTCTTATATATATGTTGGGTAATAAAAGGCTTATTTAGCCCTCCCAACTCATTAAGAACTGTCATTAGAAATGTACATGTAGGGGATGTGGCAGTGGAAAATTGTGTCAGAGCCACACATTTCTCATTGCATTTGAAGTATAATTGTGCTCTGCCTTCCTCTTCTAGATCCAGTGCTTTCCTAATATTGAATTTTCAGTGAATTGCTGCCTTTGTTCATACCCTTGCAGTGCAGGCAGATGCAGAGGATGGGATTCCAGCTGACTCATGGACTCCTCTGCAATTGTCTGAAGGAGCCTTCAAGTTAGGCAGAGTTCGTTTTTCTGGTCATCGTCCCCTTTGCCCCACAGTGCTGGTGTAAGAGGGCAGTAACCTGCCTGAAATGCGTAGTAAATTCTGTTGCACAATACATACAAGGAGCAAGCAGGGTTGGTGGTAGAAGTGAGTTACATGATTGCTCTGTGGTTAACAGTTGTGTTCCGCTCCTTGTATGAGCCCACGCCAGGCATTCTCGGCTTCGTCCCATGCCTCCTGGTCTCTTCTTTCATCTTCCCTTTCCTCCTAATAAACTCATTTCAACGTTCAGCTACTGTGTCTGCTGCTGAGCTCTGCAGTGCGAAACCTCCTCCAGCTCTGACATGGTCTGGCAAGCGCTGCTGTCCTGGGGAACTTTTGACTTGTGGAATAGCCAAGTGTGAGGCCGGCGATGGCCAGGGACCCAGAGGAGCTGCGTGGCCAGGCTGGCCCAGCCATAGAGAAGTTTGTGCAAGAAGGGGATGAGTTTGTAACGAGGCTGCTCTGCGGGTGCCAGCACTTCCCAAGGGCTGGTTTGGCAGCCTGGCTGTGCCAGGACCCTGGGACCTTCCCGCCGTGCCCACTGTCCCCCAGCCAGCGGAGGAGGTGGTGGCTGTATGCCACGCAGGGATTCCCTTTCCTCGGGGCTGCCAGGTTAAAGCAGCTTAGTTGCACTGGAGCAGAAAGGAGCAGGGCTACGGCAAGGAACCGGGGCCTTGCAGTGCGTAAATAACTAACACCGCATGTGGATTTGATTTTCAGCACAGAGGTTTAGTGTGGGGTTTGTTTTATTCACTACTCCAGACCCTTGCCAGGGTACGAGGCTCCCCCTCCACTGGCAAAGTGAAATACTTTCACACTTTTATCTCTGTACAAATTAAATGAGTTAATATGGGATTAAAAAAGCAGCATTTGTTTACATTGTTGTCCTCATCTCGGGTAACAATCTACAAATTGATCTAAAAAGATTGTATTTGCTTCAGGGGAAAAGAGAAAATTGTATTAAGCCACAATCGCACTAATTATTGACCAGGGGGAGCTGAGCTCTGGGTATCACTGAGATTATAATAATTATATGGAGCTGGGTTTTAAAAGCAGCGTACTGCATGGCTCTCAGCACTGAGCTAAAGAGGAAGTTTTATAAGAGACTTCTCAGCAGTGAGTTCTAAGGGCTGGGGGAAGAACAAAGAAATAGAAAGTAATAAGAGGTAAAAAAGATAAATCCACAGGAGAAGTGGAATAAGCATAATCTTCCAAATCAGCATTTAAACCGAACCATGGTTACAGCAGAAACTTTGGTTCAAGTACTAGCAACATTATGTATGACTTCTAAATTTGTCATTTTGTGTACAGCATTTGTGTACTGGCAAAAGGCTTAGTGTTAAAGGCATTTCTGTCAAAACAACCCGTTGCTTTGGGGGACCTAGTATGAACTTTATTGGCAAAAGAATTTTTTATTTGTATAAGGTACAGTTACAGTAGAGGAGTTTGCCAGCAGAGCTGTACGAGGAATTTCTGTGCCAGGCTGACCTAGCCCGGAGACTCCTTCAAAGTAATCGGTTGTACGTCGGCTTTGCTTTGCTTCTCTTAACACCAGAGCAACTTGTGAGGGCACAGGCTTTGCACCGGTTATTCTACTTTAACTGTGCGAAGGTGATGATGCCAAAGGGTTCATTCGGGATCCTCTGCTCCTGCTTTGCCAGAGCCCCGCTGGCACGGACCGCCAGAGGCTGCTGCCCTCCGTGCCAGTGCACTATCGGTGCTCGGCGCCGGAGTGATGGACTGGTGCTCGGCCACTGGAACCCGTCCCAGGAAAGCACATTGGCTGGCTCCGTGCTGAGAGGTGCTGTGAGGGGATGTGAGGAGCAGGAGCATGCAGCAGCAAAGCTGGAAAGCTGCAGGATTTGAAAACAAAAAAGGGGAAAAAAAGAATAATTTAAAGTAGTGGTGTTTGATTAAAAACATAGGCAGAACAAGGATCATATGTAGAGTCATCATGTTTCTCTAAACTGACTGGTATAATGGGAAAAATGAGACACTTTTCCAGGGACCCAAACTCATTTAAAATAGATCTTTATATATCTCACTTCAGCCATTAAATCTTAGCCAACTATTGCACTTTTTAATGCGGAACAGTGTCACACATCCATCGCATTCAAACATGCAAGCAATGTTTGCACCGATATGGTTAAGTAACCCAATACTTTCTATAGCTGAAAGATCAGTCGAACAAAGTATCCATCTAATTAAATCTAATCAGTCAGTGCACAAGCTTACATTGTGGTCATCGCCTTGGTATGTACGGGAGGTTTTGAGGCAGTGAAGCAAGGGGCATGAGATTGAATAAGTGTTAGATGATGAAAGGCAAGGGTTAAAAACTTTCAAACTACAGTGTTAACATTTCTTCCCTGTCATCAGCTATCTGATATTTTGGTATTTGGAGGGGGAAAGAGAAGAAAAGAAGAAAAGAAAGAACAAACAAAGTATGCATGGCATCTAGATCCTGGGTAAAATGCAGTGAGCGCTCTGCAAGTCTATATGCAAAGTTAGTCGCATCTTAGCTTTTGTATTAAAGTCTTCCATGTGGTGTAATGAGGGGAAGAAACACTTTTTAGACTTTTCAGACTTTTACTGACAGACTCTGAATGTTTCAGGCCATGATCGGTCTCTTTCAACACAGTTTTATGGGATAAAAGTTGAAGTTTGGTGTTGGGAGCTACAGCACACATAGCTGCATCTAATACTGCTGATTTCACCCTTTATATCCAGATAAACATTCTTCACAGGAGCACAACACAGGCCCTTACTAATAATCTTCCTAAATGTCTTTTGGGTATGAGACTGCTTCTAAAAGCTCCCCCAGAGCTTCAGCAGCATGAGGACAGGCTAAGCCGAGGGCCATTTTTTGCTCTTGCAAAACGGCGCTTTAGGGCAGACTTTGGCCATAAACTTGTTGCTCAGCTGAACTCTGACCATGTGGCCAAAACAAACCTAAGTAATAACGTTCGAGAGGTTGGGACGGGTTCTCAGTGCAAATCGATGTGGGTCTGCAGAAACAAACAGCACTCTGCTGGTGATGGATGCTGTGAGGCAGCTTGGCCCCTCACTGACATCCATGCGAGGTTCACCGCAGTCTCCTCCCTGCAAATCTCTTTCATTAACTTCTTCCTTCTCATCTCTGTGTTAAATGAGCAGCCTAATCCAGAGGGTTGGAGATGTTGCAAGGCTTCTTTCTGCTCCACGTCATAAGTGCTGTTTGCTGTTGTACCTCTCTGGGTCATCCTGCTCTAGATAGGTAAACAGAAACATGGGACTAATCCCATTCCATGGGTCCAAAAGGAATAGTGTGTTTGTTTAGTCCTGTCTTTATCATTCTACCTGTGCTGGAGATCTTTTCCTTACTGCTGGTAAGCCCAGATGTACACCATCTGCTTGTCTTATGATCTTTGACATGATTGAGAGGCCACCAAAAATACCCAGTGATTGCATACTTTTCAACTGACTGGTATAAAAGGAGAAGATGTTAATAATCAAGCGAATAATATTTGCTATTTTGGGGCCTCCTGAAATTCTTCCGAGATGTATTTTGAAAGTAGATGCTAAACACTGTGTGTGCATAAGCCTTTGCATATATCCCTTCCCTTAGCCATATGTTTGAATACACACAGTTTGAGATGAAATATAGCAGAGTCTATTTTAGGTGTGTTTGAAAAACTCAATAGCCTCAGATTGGCTGCCATAGCCTGCTCTTGTCAGCCGTTTCATTTCTGACTTGCTGTGAAGTCGCAGGGCCTCCAGACCAAATATCTGAAATGCGCCTTCTACCTCTTGGGTAGAAGTAAAAAACATCCTTCTCTGCACACTTTGGAGCAAAATCCTTCATCCATTACTCTTTGAATCCTTCATCCATTACTCTTTGGAGAGAGCTCCCTCTGCAAGGCTGGAGCTGCCTGTTGCCAGCACGGAGATCAATGGGAGCCCGAGTCCCTCAGCATCTTGCCAGAGCCCTGCTCCAGATGTCCGATAAAACTCCATGGGGCTCGTGCTTTGAAAGGAGCGGGGGCTATGTGAATCACTGTTGCAGTAATAAAATTGCACCTATTCCAGATCTTGTCTTCTCTGTCCAATTAGAAGAGCATGTTTTCTGCTTATGGTTTTTAAAAGTTGGCTGACCAGCTGGGTTTCATTCCTTTCTCCTTTGCTTTTTTTTTTCTGCTTTTTATTCGGTATTTTTCCTCCCCCCTTTTTTTAATATATAACATTCGAATCGATGTTCAGGGCCGTTCCCTTTGATAGTTCATATGCTGGTTTATGAGCATGGCAAAACCAAAAAAGGTCAGTTAGAGGTTAAGAAAGAGAGTTATCAGGCCTGTATAAGTGAGGTATTTTTAAGGCTCTGCTAATTGGCAGCACAGTTAAAGCATCATTCATAAAATAGTAGGCATTAAAATGACCATATCCATTTTTAAGAGTGTAGAGATTATTCCTTTGCCAAAAGGATTAACTCTACCTTCTCATCACTGCCTTTATAACGGGGTGTTTTTCCATGGGAGAGATGAATTTTGGGCATTTTGCCTACAGTATCCAGGCTTCTACCCCTCGCTTTTTAACCGTTACAGCTGGCGAAATCTGGGACTGAATGTGTAGCCATATAACATGGCAACGGCCAGAACAATGAGACAGGCAAATCTTTTAAATCTGTATTTTATAAAACATCTGTTAAAGAATATGAAGTCAGAAGTTCTGTTCACATATTTGCTGTGTTTCACATGTTAAACTCAAAACATTACAGCTTGCCTATTTTTCTTACCAGAATCACTAGTCGGGCTTAGTAGAAAGATTGGGGAAAAAAAGAAATCCTGGTTTTTGAGCCTCCTCTGAAGCCTCCGGAGTAATGACCCATGCACACTGGCCCAAAACCCCAGCAGATTTTACAAGGGCTGCTGGTTACATTCACCTGGTTTGGAGGGAAACAGAACAGCTTTTTCTCCTGATCTGTTTGCCCGCCTGCTGAAACGCTGCCATAAACCGTCCTCACTCTGTGTACAGCCCGCGCTCCAGCCTGTGCTCCGTTTTCTTTTGTCTTTCAACCATCTCGCGTTCTGGGTCAGCAAATTCTGGGTTTCCTGAGAACTTTAGTGTCCAAATCAACGTCTCAAATCCAAACTAAACCATCTGCAGGGTCTCACGTGCTGGCTCTACTCACAGGAACTCTAAAACCAAGAGAGGACAGTCCCAAATTAACCCAAATTTTCCCAAATGTTGGGTCAAACCATGAGAAACAGACTCAAAAGTGGTTCCTCCAGGTGAGTTCCTTACCAACCACAGCCATTATAGGAAATGCTGATGATACCCGCCCTGGTTTGAGGCTGTGAGAACCACTTCAGGTCTCCAATCATGAGTCCCACTGCAGAGTTGAGAGAACCCCTACTCCTTCATTTGGCATGCGGGAGATGTGCCCTAGTGCCGCACGCTGGGAAACAGTCTGGCAATTCATGGGGCTCCAGGCTCAGGCTCGCTCCGTAACCCAGGCTCTTGGATGCTGTGCTGATGGATAACATAGAAATTCTTATAGTAGATAGATATAAAAATTGATTAGCCGAAAAAGCCTGTTGTTAACTTTTCTAGCACTAGTGTGTAATAATGACAAGCGTGTCAGGGCAAACAAATGCTTCGAGTATTTAAGATACACATGCATCTTGTGCCTTGCCACCTTTTCATGGAAGCTGACATCTTACAAATGTCTTATTGAACTGTATTACTTAAAATTGGGCAGATACTCCTGGGGAACAATTTTCTCTGTTTGATCAGTCATGCAAAAAAGGCGGTAGGCATTTGTGACTGCTGGTATCTTCATGGTTTAGATATATATTTGATGTAAGAATTGTATCATATCTTATTCTGTTTGAGGAGTATGTTTTTCTCTTTACCTGGGCATACTGAAGGGTGATTGGCTGTTTTACTCTGAAGCACTTAAACTCAATAACAACATATATAGACTTTACTAGATGCTTTCCTAATTTATTGTGGCAATGTGGTATTTAGACCACTATTTAAATGAAGGTTGCCAGTACAGTTAAAAGAAATTAGAGACACCATCATTGCTAAATCACTTTACCATTCAAAGAAGAACTGTAAACATATGCATCCATTTAATTATAATAGTACCAATTATAAGAGAAATTGTAATGCCGAAAGTAGTAGCTTTTATGTGATCATAATAATGGCATATATTTATCTTGGTTTGGCAAGTTAGGTCTTACTTTAATAGTTGGCTTTGCTTAAATAGAGTGTGGTTTGTTAAAACCCACACTAACCCCCACACCCTTCCATTTGTTATTGCCCAAATAATGAACAATAATCATGTGGTATAAATGATTAATGTATACATGGCTTAGCAAGTATCTTTGAGGTTTAGAAAGTGTTTTTATTTTCATTCCTACACTGGACCAAGCTATAGCCCAATTGCATGTTATTTCTTGGTATTGGAGAGAAAACCTTTTTGCTTTGGTAGAAATGATAGGAACTCAAAGCCCGAGCGCGCTTGCTTTGAAGTCGATGGGAATTCCAGCGCCAGGCTCCGGAGAAGCGAGCCCATTGTTTCTGGGGAAGTTTGCTTTGTGCGTATTATCTGCTTCAATCACAATTTAATGTCACATTTCAAACCAGCCCTGCGTAGGAGAGCCAAAGCCCCGCATTCCGTTCCTGAGCCACACGAGGAACACCCCACAGAGGTAGATGTGAGAGGTCTCCCAGTTCTCCCCTCCAGTTAGAACAGTCTCACTCAGCAGTGTGTACGGCAGTGTCTGTTCCCATGCGTGTGCAACTTCCAGCCTGAAGTTTAGCAAGTTCTGTGTCTCTTTATTTACATCTGATTCCTTTGGAGCCTAATCAGCCCCTGCGATAAAAAAACCCCAACAAACAAACTCTTCCCTTTCAAGCTTCTTTTTTACAGCATGAGCCGAATGCGACTCTTCTCGGCGCGATTACCCCACGCAGATGAAGGGTGCTTTATCTGGTGCGCCGCAGCGAGCGGCACAGTGTTGTCACCGCGCCGCAGACAATGCCACCCATTTATAAGAGGATTCAAAGAGTTAAAAAAAAACCTGCATTACTTGAAACTTGATATAAAACCTGTGGCCAAAGCAGGCTATGGGCTGGAGCACTTGATTATTCTTTTATCAATAAATAAGAGTGGCATACAGTTAATTTCAGCACTGTAATTGAGCGGTGCATTCTGGGAAGCTGCAAAGCACTGTAAGATGAGGAAATGTTTTAGAGACTAATCATGAGAAGAAAGGAGCCTTTCATAGCCCTTATGATGCTGTTGTCAGAGCTAAAGGCAGATAATGATTCAGTAATAATGGCACATTGTGAATATTTAAGCTGAAAAGATTGGGACAAAATGAGCAGACATTGTTGGTTTGCTAAACTGAACAGTTGGTCTTTGGGCTCCAAAACTATCGACAACTCAAATTTGGGGCTCAGAAGTTGCAAAATTAAAAGAACGGTGTTTCCAGGAGGCTGGCCTGGCACAGGGCTTGTGCCTGGAGCCTGCACGGGGCCTCTTCACTTACTTTTGAAATCTGAAATTGATAGCCAAGGGTTTTTTTCTGTACTCTCTGAATTGACAAAGTACAATACGCCGCAGACTGTGTAAATCTCCCTCCATTTAGGTGCCAGAAGAAATCACTTCGGAAGAAAATCAGTTTTAGTCATGACCTAAAATATTAAATATAAAATGGAGAGTGTCATATTGCAAATAAGTAGACTCATTTGCATTTTGTCTCCGGGGCATTGGTAGCGCTATAAAGAGACATGCAGCTGAATTTATGTACATTGTCTTTTTTCCTCATTACTGCATTCTGGATCTGTTAGTTGTCTTTCTTCAAACATCTGTTAAATGCAGTTTCATGAAGCTGTATGTTCCCATATGTTTGGGAACGGTATCAAAGAGTAGAGTTTTTGGCCTCCTTTACAACCTTTTGTCTCGAAGAAAAAGGTGGATGAGCTCCGGGGCTGGATTCTGCTGAACCTGAGGGCCAGAAGCACTCTTGCCAAATAAGTTTTCCCAAAGCATAAAGACCAGCACTGGTAGGGGGACAAAGAACATTCCAGCCTTGGAATCTATACATTAAAAGATACTTCATTATATTTTTTTAAGGAAAAATTGCAAAATTAAACCTCAAACAAACCAAACATCAAACTTCTGGGGCAAGTTTTAGTCTCCTTAATTCTCTACATCTTAAATCTTGGAGAATACAGAAAGTTTGCCTGCATGAAGATGGGCAGGAGAAACTCTCCTGCACTTTTACAGGCACAGTAAGCCCTAATTTCTTATTTTCTCTACAGCGACATAAACTATTCCAGCTCTTGCATTTCTGTTATAGAAATGCTCTTCATGTGTGTTTTCACACACAGGAGAAGAGGAAACAAACTCCTGCATCTATACATCTGTTTTTCCTTGAGGAAAAGCAATTACTTGCAATAAACAGCTTCAAAACTTTAATCAAAATACAGTTAGAAAAAGTTTATCTTTTTGCAAAATTCCTTTAAAAACATGCTCCATGTTTATAGTAACACTCATTTTTATCCATATGCTTTAAATCTGTGTATTGACTTAGCTAGGCAATATTTTTAACCTATTTTTCCAAGTCTTTTGAACGAAAAGTTTCTCACAAAGTCATTTGTATATTAAGAAAATGTGAAATCCCAGGACCAGGTCCTCCTCTGGGGAAAAGAAGCATTGCTGCAACAGTCCACAGGCGCTGCAGTTGTCTGCAATAAAAAGAGAAACCCAGTTTCTTCATGGTTTCCAGGGCCCCAATCCTGCATACTTATGCACTTACTTCACTTAACTACTGGAAATGAGATCACCCGCAGCTCTCGTGTGTGCCTCTGCCGTGCGGGAAGGGGAGGCTGCCCGGTGGGATGCTTCCGCTACCAAAACAAGCTCCGGCAGACCCTGCTCGAGTCTCCCATGCTGTTTGCCAGGTAGACAAACCCTCGGTGGCCTGAGCTTGTAGCTGTTTCCTGGGCAGCTTTGCTGGCATGATGCAGTGTGGGTATATTGGTGTTTATGGAGCAGGGGCCGAGATGCAGTCAGTGCCCGCACTCAGGTCAGAGTGGCTCGGGCAGGTCTTCCATTTGGATTTGCATGATGTTTCCCCCTTCCCATTTCTCTTTGACTTGTCAGTTTGTTACAATTCCCCAGGTAAAAAGCAAATTTCAGTCTGAAGCGCTGATTTGATTCAGGGTACTTGGGTTACATCTAAGGACTGGTAACTCTACTCTGTCTGTCCTTAAAGGCTTTCTTTCATTTGCCTTGCAAAGCTCAGCAGTCTCCCTGCGTCTTGCTCTAGGTACTGGAAGCGCATTCACAGCTCAGTGTTCAAGTGCATCATAGTCAGATTTCACCCAGCTCAGACACAGTGGTAGTGGGATTCAGAGGTTTGATTTGCACCAATAATGAGGTCTGAATCATTGAATAAAATAGCACTGATAAATTCGGTGAAGATCTGTCCTGGAGATCCTTTACCAAAATTAGTCAGACCTGTCTGCAGAATTTCACTATCCCCAGTGTTTGGTTGCTTTTGATCTTTCTTGCCCAAGTGATAAAGGTACAAGAACTGATTAGCATTGGTCCACCTGAATGGTTAGGAGCTGTGTTGCAGCCCCAGTACAAATTGCAGCAGCACGTATAATCCATAATAATAGCGTGCTGCAGCAGGGAATTCAAGGCACAAATTTCCCCTTTGCTGCCATCATCAGAGCCTCCAGTTCACACCATCAAGTGAAATTCATAATTGTCAAGTGCTCAGGCGCCAAAGTCTGCACAGGACAAACAACAATCCCCAGTTGGTTTGTTCCATCCTCTCTCTTCCTCCATCCAGGCCATCCGAGTTGTCTGAGAGCACTTCACATGTTGCCCTTGGCCGAGGACGGCTCTGCCTGGAGCATGTCCAACTTGGCGTGGAGATGTTCTAATAAAGCTCCAAATGATGCTTGTTGCCAGTGAGGAGGGGGATGAGGAAGGTGAAGGAAAAGATGGCACCAAGGTCATTGTGTTTCGGCCTATAGCAATATGGTATTGTGGAAAGGCACATTGTACTTTCAAACACCGCTATTAACAATGGTGATGATAATTTCATCAGTATGGGTGATACTTGATATTCCTCATTTACATGGCATGTTTCATCTTCAGGGCTCTTGAAGTAATGAGCTAATCCTCACAACATCCCTGTAAATATTATTCCCTCCTCAAAGAAACTGAAGCAAGGAAGTTAAGTAAATAATGTACACTATTTATATTATGATGGCTTATAGGGGTGCTGGTGAAGGTCAGGTCCTCCTTGTACATAGACATTATATAAATAAGAATCTATATAACTAAACTACTCCTTGACCTGGTGAGTTCATACTTCAAATATACAAAACAAGCGAAGAAGAGAGGAAAAGGAGCCCTATCAAAACCCCAAAATGAAAAGGAGATTAAATAATTGAATGGAGGTGGTGTCTGGAGACTGGGCTGAAGCCAGCTCTGAATCCCTATCTGCTGTGTGTGTTTGTGCTGGTAGAGATGGGGGTTGCAAAGCCTGGTTTATTAGAACTTACTTTTACTAGCAGGTGACATACTTGCCTTTAAAATGTTAACAAGACCTCAACTCTAATTAAAACATGTTAGTATGAGGGTGTACATTCATTAGGGATGCAGAATTACCTGTGGGTGACACAGGAATGGTAACCCGCTCTTAGCTCTTAAACAGCTTTTGGAAAAGTTTTTGGCTTTCTCTCTTTGGACATTTTTTAACCTCTGAGGAGCCGGAGTTAACAGTTCATTAAAGAGAAACTTAGGTTATTGTCTTAATGTAGCTCACAGAGCTCAAAACTTCAGTGTCCTGTTTGTGAAACAGAAAGGGGTTTCAGTGGGATGAGGGCAAGCAAGCACTTTTCTGCAACTGAGGAGAATTATTTCTTGTTTCTCATTAACTGAGGCTTCAGTTCAGTGAAACACTTAAGCATTTACCCAGCTTTCAACACAAGTCCCATTGCTCTTAATTTAGAAGAATTTACGTTTGTCACAACCTCTGCTTAGAGTCAGTGGCATGGAAGCAGTGGCTGAGAGTTGGGCATGTGTTAATTGTTTAAATATGTTTAGCCCATTCCCCAAAGCTGTTGTGAATGTTTAATGCAGTATTTACACTAGCCTTAGAGCAAGGACTCGTGCTGTAGGATTGATGCTTAAACATATACTTGCTCTGGAGTATCTGTGAAGTGCTTTGCTTGAATATTCCGATTCCTTAAATTTCCACAGGGACTAGGCTTTAGGTTTTTAAGAGTGAGCACTTTTGAAGAATAAAGTGTCATTTAACATTTAGTAAAGGCAACTATCAGCCTAAAGCACAGGGTAACTGCGAAACTGGGAGAAGCCCAGAACATCTGCCGTGGCTTCTGCGCAGTGGCAGGACACTGCTAACGCGCCTCTCAAGCGCCCAACGTCTCCCTGCAAGTTGTGCTGTGCTAAGGGCTTAAATACTGCAGTGAGCACTGACTCCTCCAGAGGAGGAGGTGTGGAAAAAAAATGGCATATTTGGTACTTCAGGAGTTAACAAAAGTAAGGGCAGATCCACTCAGAGAAAGGCCGGGGGGAGTGTGTTACTTTTATGTTCGAATTCATTAAAAAATATAATTAGTTTATTTTACTATAGTTATCTCTTTATTATTTAAAGGGAAAGGTTACATGCAGTATATTTGGAGGAAGATTTTATTTAACACTTGGATGCGTTTTGCTCTAAAATGAATGCTTGCTCAAGAGTCTAAGAAGGCTTCATGGGAAGAGCAAAGCAATCTAAGCCATATGTATTGGGCAGTTTGCCAGTTGTTTGCCAATATGCCCAGGCCACCTGGCTATATATGCAGCCAAGTATGCCATTCTGACTAGCCAGCTTTAACCTTCAGGCTGCTTCTTTTTCAGCTCTTAGGAAACTCTCAAGCCCTCCAAAGAGCATTGCATTTCCCCCATGGCAGTAGTTTGTGTGCACCCAGACGCAGGCTGCGCGGTCGCGCTGACCAGACAGCTCGCAGCACCCATTTTCAATGAGTTCGCCTTTTGTCTAGAGAGCAGTTCCGTCGTGTTGAACCCGGGCCATAAGATGAGTCTGGAGATAGCAGACTGAAACCTTTACCCATATGCCATAGTTAGACACTTTGACTGACAAGCCACAGTTTTTGTTCCCAGTACTGTAGAGACACTGTTTTAGGGGTGTGGTTTAGGAAGGATTTTGTTTAATGTAGTTCACCGCTGTAATTTCTTTTCCTGAGTATTTGCATGGATTGTGAGAGAAGTGAGGCATTCAGCATAACTCCGGCATTAGTGGCATATTGTTTCATTATTGGGGTAATTTATTTAAATGTTTATTCATTAAATTTCACTCGCAGCCAAAAATATCTCGGCGTTCTATTAATCTTTAGTTACATTTTGGGTTGTGGGCAAAGCCTAAAAACTACAGTATCCATGGCAGCAATTTAACATTTAGTAGATATCAGATATAATTAAGCTATTCTAAATATTGAAATTAAGGTAGGAAGGGGGAAAAAAAAAGAGATTTTATTCAATGGAGTAAACACAGCATGGGAAGTTTTGGTGCAGCAGCCAGCAAAATCTTTAACTGCATCCAAAGTAAAGGGCGTGCAGTCTGCCATGATTGTCTTTGGGTTTAATGGGAAGCAGTTTGAGGATGGTAGAACATGGGGACTTTCCCTCGCGTTATAGCTGTTCATAAACAGGGCGGTGAGAGCTGCCTCTGCAGCTGGGGAAGGCTTTTGGAGACATGTGCTCTGTGTCTGCCTCGCTTTACAGAGGGACGCACATTTTTCAGCGAGCACACGCGTGCATCAAAAACTTTGTGTGCTCTGATCTGGAAGTGGAGCCTGCGGTTCAGCTAGGAAAGCTCGGGGCAGAACTCGCTCAAAATGGCCACGGTTTCCCTCCCTGCGCGCACCGAAGCCATAAATCTGACACAGCTTCGTTTCAAAAGCCCCGTGAACCTGAGGGGCTGATATTTGAAACTCAACTTCTCCGTTTGCAGGTGGGATTATTTGTGGCAGTTAAGCGAGAGCACGCAGGCATCTCGCTGCCCAGCAGAGCCCCCGCTCAGGTGGCAGCAGGACGGGTTTGTGCAGCCTGCAAAGCTGGGCATGGAAAAACTGATACCCCAACCCCCCCCCCCCCCCCCCCCCCCCGCCTTTATATTTTAGGCACAAAATTGCAGATTAAACAAAGGAAGGGAGGTTAATGCTATTGAATAAACTGGGCCCCAAGGGAAACTTTGCCAAGTTTCTCGCGAAGCCCCAAAACGAGCAACTTTACAAGGAAAGTTTTGCCGTGCTCGGCTCGCCGCACATTGTTCCCATCACCCCGTGAGCCAGGCTGCTCCTGCACCACCACCTGCGCCCACTCCCTGCCCGACAAAGCCGAACCCAGATCAAATGTGAAGCCCACCGGCACTGCAATTCAATCCAGCAGGGTTTGCTGTTGAGTTGCATTGAGGTATTCTTTGTCCCTACGGGGCGTGCTGCCTTTGGGGAGCCAGGCGTATTGAATTGCTTTAAATCAGAGCCCATACTGACATGCTCAAGGTATGCTTTTTGGGGAGGCCCGTCTTGGGTTGCCTGTGCTAAGAAACGCGTTGCGGATCTGTGAGTTATTAGTCGTGCATCGTAGCTGCACGGCATCGGTGACACGTTCAATAAAGGCCCAGAGAAAGGCGCTGTTGCAAATGCACAAAGACAGACATAAAGGGAGCGGGGAAGTGTCCCGGTGGGTTTTGCAGTCTGGCAGGTGAGATGCAGCTGCAGCCGCCCCATCTGTGCTACCTTGGCCTGCTATGGCTGTCAGCATAGGTAACTGGGGCTATGATGGGAGAAGCAGAGCAGAAATTGAGACAGAGAATAAAAATTAAGGTTAAAAGGGAGAATAATGTTCTACGGGCATTTTGGGGATACTAACAGGTCACAAATTTTCACTTTAAATGTTCACTGGGTCCCATTTTGTGTATTGCACTAATACATGGCTGGACAAGTATACCCACTGCAGTTTGTATTGTTTGTTTACTCAGCCTTGTATCAATCTGTGGCGATTCCTATATAGTATTTAATGTAAGTGATGGGCTTCAGGCACCGTATTAATAGTATGTTGCCTATCACACGCTTCACTATTGCAGATCTGTTTATTGTTTCCCTGCGTGGGTGCTTGCTGCGCACGCACAGATTCTTTCTACATTGTTACTCTGTTATTGTCCTTTTTTATTTATTTGGACCCGCTTTTGCTTGCAGATAAAAAGATTAGTCATAAACAGCAGCTTTGTCATCCAAGAATTTCCAAGCGCTTCAATTCTGAAAGGTTGTTCATGAGAAGTTGCCTAAATGGCAGCATTATACCACTGTATAATCTTTATAATATTAAGTATCTGCAGTTTAGCTTGATTGTTCCTCGCCAGAGCTTTCCTGGGAAAAGGGCTGAGAAAAACGAGGGCTGTGTATACACTTCATAGCAAATCCAGCCTCTAAGGACCAGATTTTTCCTTCCACCATTTCTCACCGTCTTCCTCTTCCAACAAACCTTCCTCCCATCCCAACCACAGACTGTATTGCAAATATGCAAAAACACTAAAGGCTTAGTTCCCCTCTGCTTGTAAACACAGCACTCCCATTAGCGGTGAGGCTGCCCATGCCTTTCAGGGGGAAAATGGACTCTGAAATGCTTGGGAGAAAGAGCAAAGCTCTCATTCATGTGTCTTGGGTTGAAAAATTGAACCCACTCTGCTTATTTGCACCTCCATGCCAAAAAAAAATAGCGCCGGTGTGCTGGTCACAAGTGTAGATGAAGCAAACTAATACAGATTTCCACGGGCTAATAACAAACAGGGACGTTCAGATGCTGTTGCCAATTCTGCATGATTGACTGTTAAGTCCAGAGAGACAGCCCTGTCCCATTGAAATCAATAGGATTTTTGCCGTGGGCTTTCTTGGGACAAAGATTTCATTTCCAATAATCCACCACCTGATTTTAGGCATGTCATTTAGTAACTGATTCGCTGCCAATTTACAGGAGAAACTTCCCCCTACTGAAGTGCATGGTCTCCTTTCTTTCTTCTCTTTTTCCTCCCCATTTTTTCCCACTGGCTTTACATTTAATGATAGTTCTTTCACAAAAACTATCTATTTTCCTTTAGTTTTTTTTTGTTTTCTTCTGTTTGGTTTGGGCTATTTTGTGGTTGTTTTTTGTATTTTACTACATACCATCACATGGGATATGGTCCCTGCAGGCATGACTGTTTCAGACGAGGATGTGGTAAGTTGAGGATATATGTTGTTGTGTTGAATTTCATCACGCCTCCGCACATCCTTAAAGCTCTGTGACATGCACTGACTTGGAACAGCTAATCCACACCTGGTGACAGGCTGCATCACCAGGGCTCAACATTTCAGCCTCTTCCCTGGTGTATAGGACGAGGTCATGTTCCTCATGCCTGCTGCAGGATGCTAACAGATCTAATAGCCAGGACAGGGAAACAGAAGGATCTGTTAAAGGGAGTTGTCTTGATAAACAGGTGTGATATTCAGGTTGCTACTTCAGGGAATCTCAGGGAAGGAGGCTGGTTAGCTGAACCCCAAGCAGATGGTAGGGTTTGTCTTTGCATAGGCACAGCCTGAAATGACTTTTGGCGTGGGTAGACTGAGGTGAGCCAGGGTTGACTTCACAGACTGGTTTAGGACTATGTAATGGAGAATAGCACTAGCTCTATGACTTGTTAGAATGCTGTTTTTGAATTTTAGGCCGTTATAAAGCTGATAACCTTTAGATGAATGCAAATGACCACAGCATGTTAGACAGCCCTGTGGTTCAGACATTTTTGGGTGTTGGGGTTCTCCACCTACCACAGTCCCAGGGCTTGGCTTGCTACTTGGTGCCCAGGTTGGCAGTGTGTGGCTGCTCATACAGAGCTGTGTGCATGTTTTAGAGTTGAGACTTGACATTTGGGATTCGCATGCAAACACAAATCCATGGAGGATCATGGCAGGGGTTGGATCTAGATGATCTTAAGGTCCCTTTGAACCCAAAGCAGTCCATCATTCTATGATTCTATCTGTGAAAAACTTTTAAAGTCAGTAACTTAATGCTTCAAAAAAAGAGGAATGAAAAGAAATTCTCAAATAAAGTCTAAATTAAGTCAAACCATTAAATTAATAAGAATTGAAGGCAAAAATATGTAGTGTGTAAAAAAATAGTAAGCCATTTTGTGCACACACAGACTTTATTAATTTATAATTTCATTTCTGGAGGCAGTATTTCTGTTCATAGCTCTCAGTTACTTCAGTATAGAAAAATGTCGATTTCCACTAAAATTCTGTCAGCATTGATATCAGTTTTATCACAGTTATTTATAACCCATATACCAACCTGAATATAATTAACTGCATATAATTTGCAGGGCTTGCCAAATAGCACACAGTTATTTGCTACCCAAAGTATTTGTGTAATTAAAAAAATGTCAGCTAGTGTATTAGAAACATTTTGTACAGCTGGCTAAATAGTTCAGAACATATTGGGGAATAATGTATTAATTCACTGATGTATTACATATTGAATAAACTGTTTTAAGAAGTTAAATTGTATTTGACCCATTAGAGTTGACTCTAACTCTGCAAAGTATTGCATCCCAGCTTGAGTCAAAGGGAGCTGAGGGCACTACAGAGGAGGCTTTATCAGGTTGCAGGCTTGTGAGTGCAGCAGTTAGGGGTATGCTTAGGAGCACTGCTGAATGAAGAATACAGTTCTCCAAGACACTGTTCTCCCGAGGTCTTTCAAATGCAGTAACTAGAACCTTTCTTAGGCATAGAAGTACTTTTGTCCTTCTGCATTTGCAAAATCAATATGGTGCCGTTAATGCGAAATTCGCTTTTCCAGCCTCTAATTACTAAAGTCAATATTATCCAGTTGTTATTAAATAAAATAGAAAATAAGTTCCCTCCCTGTATTTAATCAAATTTCTGGTCCTGCGCTCTGTAAGTTCACATTGTAACTTTGCTGTGTTAATGAGGGGTTTGTGCAGCAGCCCTGGCTAAGCTGTATTATGTAAGTATTTTACCATATGGTGAGCATAGTCTGCAGCAGCATATAGCACTTTTGTCTGGCGCAGTGCTCTCCTTTCCCCAGGTTTCCTAATTCAATATCCAGGGAAGTCTGGTGCAAGGGGAAATCTTGCCCTTGTCTTGTGGCCACTATGCTGGCTCTCCTTGTCTTTTACCTGTGGCACTCTTAAGGCAAGATGCCCTGGGAATGAGTTTTAGGTTAGTATCAAGCACATGAGATGCAGAAGCGATTTTGTGGCTTTCTGTTGTGGTTTATACTGTATGCAGTGCTGGCAAGCAGTAAATTTAGAGAAATAATGAGATGGGTTTCTGTATTCTTGGTATTTTTAATAGAATTCAGTAATTGGCATTTTATAAAGTCGTCAACCAGTGTAATTTTTACTGCAGGGAATGTCCATTTGAGGATGGCTTCTGGATCGCAGCAGCGATAATCAGGCAGCGCTGTCTGTTGGGTTACTTATCCATGGCACCAGGATTGTCTGTTGTTCAGATGTGTGAGCTCCGGCCTCGGTTTCCGTTCACGGTTGCCGTGTATCATCACAAGAGTGATGATAACGCCTCTTCAAGGTGGCATTATAGTGACAGTTTAACATGGCAAACTTCTGCTTGGCAAACAGACAGAGACTGTTAGCCAATATTGGCTGAGACTCGCTGATGATACCACGTAGTGTATCCTTAAAGAGGATAGTTCTTTGGACTTGATCCCGCTCCGTTTTCTGTCATGTGCCTCTCAGTCCAAGGGGAAAAAAGGAGCAAATAAATGTATCCACCCCCCTTCTTATAGGTGTGCTCACCCTCCTTTTTATTTGGGTATGCTGTCAGGGTTTCCTGACGTAAGCTTTTTACTTTCTTTCCTTTTAGGTAAAGGTCTGGAGTCGGCAGAGTTAGACAACATGCTTCTGATGTGCTAAAAAAGGGGGTTTAGCATAATGCTTATTATCTTGATCACAGGGAGTTACTTGCTATTTGTGAGACTTGCAGAGTGCATCCCAGCAAACCCTTCGAGGCAGGATGGAATCCTCCCTCTGGCGGGTTTTTTGGTGAACCCAGTTAGGGTAATCTCTGGCCTGTGCTCAGTTACTCAGCCCTGAAACACTGCAGCTGGAGACTCCAAACATTAAGATTCTTCTGTCCAAGCACGCTGTTATATCTTCCTTTGCCACTAGAGTACAAAGTCAAACAATCCACGTGTGCTGCTTCTTAATCTCTATGTTAACTTCTATTAAGTAATGCATTTAGCTTTAAAAGAGTTGCTTTGTTACCAGTGTTACTTGCGATGCTCTCCGAACGCCTCTCTGTCAGTAAAATAAGTGTGAATGTTAACAAGCACACTTAAAAGATGCTGCTTTTATGTATAAATACAAGTTAACAGGAATTCCATTTTAGTATCTATCGTAATGTTTTGATGATCCCTTCTGATACCGTCTGCGTACTGAGAATCTCATTCCTCAAGTAACACTGTATTGTTATAAGGTTATTCTTATTTTACAACCTCATTTTGTGAGCTTGGTGATACAGCTGGAAGTGCATGAGCCCATTTCAGGTCATGGCTGCTATGCTGGCACCTATAATAGGTGTCCTCAGAAAACCAGAGTTGTGCAGCTTTGCAGACATTTGCTAGTTGTACATAGACTTCTTTGAAGTGCCTGCACAATTCCACTTCCTTGATCTAAGCTTTTGGACTGTCTTTTGCAACTGGAGCACTCGGTGCACGCATTTTCATGTGCTTTGGTCACAGGCCTCTGGGCATGTGCATAAGTTACTATGTGGGTGGAAGCGGAGTCGCATCTTGCTCAGCTCAGAAAAACATTGCTCCAGAGCAACTTTGTCTCGGTTTGTTTTGGAAGGAGCCCTCACAGATCTTGGCTTGAGGCGAAGCCGCTGGGGTGAGGGTCATGACAAGCTGTACGATAGGCAGTGAGACTGCATGAAAGCCTGTGTCACGAGCCAGAAAAAGTGCCGGCCTGAAGCCGAGCAGATTTATTTCATCCCCACTGCAGCTCAAGGCAGGCTGCCTGCTTTACTGCTTCCATGGGAATTTACCGTCCCTTCTTAGGTGTGAGCCCCCACGTATAAAGGAAGATGCATCTGACCACGCGCCCTGTGCCAACAGGAAGGAACAGGGCCTATTCTTTTTTCCAGAAATACATTGTAAATTGTTGAGCCGAAGTAGAATGTGTAAGTGAAGCTCAGAGGTAATCTCTTCTTAAGCGTTGATCTGGCCTTAGATTTATAAGCTTATTCCTGCTGTCCCACCACAAAACTGAAATACCCACTACAGCCAGTATTTACATGATAGTTTGGTGTAGCTGTTTTAAATGTATGCACTTGCATTTTCTCCTTGCTGTGGGAAAAAAGCCCCAAAAGCCCAAGGACTTGATTCTGCCTGGCTGTTGAAGCGCGGTGCAATTTGATGCCTGTGTCTCAGAAGGTGGATTCATCGCCTGGGGAGAGTCACATCACTTTCTTGGGAATGCCATGAAGAAAGCAGCTGTGAAGTGTCTGCAGGCCTGCCCAGCGAGCAGCTGCCTCCCGGGTGTCCTGGCCATGGCCCCACAGCCCCATAGCTCTGCCTCCTCTTCCTCAGGGGTGCCTTACACTTCGGCAGCACCCCCTTGGGGCAGGACGGCTGCTGCTGGGAGCCAGCACCTCTGTTCCTGTCCTTTGGGGACCTGGGGAAGAGCAGAACCCTCTAAAGTTAGGAGGGAATAAACAGCTGCAAAGTGAGTTTTGCAATAAAAAATGTAAAATATGTAGTATATAAAAGAGAAAGTTATTAAAAAGTTCAGATAAGATCAAAACATTCCAGACGTTATGGTCTGTGTTCCTGCGGAGTTGTGTAAAAAAATGCTGGAGCTTTACAAAGGGGAGCAGCAGAAGAGTTCATATATGTCAAATACGTTGGACCTTGCAGCCCATTTACGTAATAAATTAAACATAACAGATGATGGGCTTGCTCTGATACTGTGGCACAGTCGTTTTTTTGAAGGCAGAAAACGTTCCTGATGTTTTACAACAAACATCATCAGGGTTTTACAGAAGATCTTCAGAGGTTTCTCGAGTGCTTTGCTAACATTGTGACTTTCAGGATAAAATACGCGCTAGGATTTACACCCTAACCATTCGCTTTATATTTGGAAAAGGGTGTTCCTGTGGCTGAGATTCAGCTGCAAAATCCATGGGATTCAGAGCCAAGCCTTCATTTTGGGCCATGCGATCTCCAAATTAAACATGAAAATACTAGCTAAGATATGAATATAATGGGTGAAACAGATGATCAGCAGCAAACATGAGAGGCTTCCTTTTAAATTATGAATGATCAAAATCACACCTATCGTTAGTATTTTCCCAGTCTCCACGTAGGGTCAGAAGTGCCTTCAGCTACACGGATGCAAATCTGGAGTACTTTCAGTAAAGTTACTGAAACACAAAGCAGAGCAATTTTGTTGATGAAGGAAAAGAGATGAAAAATATATGGCCTTTTTAACACCTTATTTCCATAGTGTGAATTGTTTTAAGGTTTATTTAATCCTCACTGTAGTTCATACTGGCAGCAGAGAGTTTCTGAAATAATCTCCTTTAGACCTGTTGTTGCGATATACGATCAAGTATTTTAAAGGCCGAGGTTGGGACTTGCCAATTGCAAAAAGCGCCTCTCTTAATTGCCTGAGTATGAAAGTCGGATGTCCTCATGTACCATCTGAAGAGATAACCATATTTTTTTTCAGCTGTGCTGTAGCCTCCATATCTTACTGTCAAGAAGCTTCTTTTGGGACCGAGACAGGTCACGTTGGAAGTCAGTGGCTAATCAGCTCCCACTGCACATTGTCTGCTTTCAGCTTGAATTATCTTAGGCAGACATCCTGGCTAGCTGCAACACAAACCTCTGATGGCTTAAGCCTGAGAAGACCTGAGTTTGGCAGCCGCTAAGTTAGCGATGAGGAAAGGAAAAGAAATCCTATCTCTTCTGGTGCTCTTCCCGTCTTGGTTTCCCCACTAGAAATCAATAGGATGGTCGATAGTTGGTTTTGAGTTGTTCGCTACATGCTGGAGTTTTCTGATGTAAACCTTGGGTGTCTGGGTTTCAGACGCTCTAATGTGTCAGAGGAGGTTTGATAGCTGCCACAGCCATCCCAAGTTACACTTTATTTCCAGTGACAGCCTTTGTAACGTGAGAAGGGAATGAATTCAACAGTTATAAGTACAGATCAATCTTATCCGCTTACTGCTTGGGGGAGGGGACAGGTTAAAATTTTTAGACAAATTGATTATGGTCTTTTTTGAACCAGATGCTGAAAAATTTTTGTGTGTGACAGGGCTGCATTTTGGTAGCATAATTTTTGACCTGTAGATATTCCTGGCTTCACTCAAAACTCTACCAATATTGAGGTTTTTTGCTCTCCTCTGTGTAGAAATTATTCAGCATGAAGGTACAATGGAGTGGCTGAAAAAAAGTTTTTATTGATTAAAAAGCACCCATTCAGGCTTCTTTTGTTAGCACTTCAGTACCAGAACAGCTAAAAGGGCATTTTATATCACATATTTTTTCTGTCCACGTGAAGGACCTGTTTCCATGTGGGAAGCCTGAGTTGTGAGAAATATGCAGGTCTTTTCTGCATTTAACGAGACAGTCTCGTAAGCGTTGGTACAAGAGCCATCTCCTGTGCATCTCTGTAGCAGGGATTTGTCCTTTGTGAGAGTGGTTTGAAGCTTCTCAGCCTCACCTGCTCTCATCTTTTGTCGCATCTCTTCTACAAGAATACATTTCCTCCTTTGCTTCTTGAGGTGACTCGGTTATTTATCCCT
Source organism: Pezoporus flaviventris (assembly GCF_033815535.1). Classification (NCBI taxonomy): domain Eukaryota; kingdom Metazoa; phylum Chordata; class Aves; order Psittaciformes; family Psittacidae; genus Pezoporus; species Pezoporus flaviventris. The sequence continues at coordinate 109,421 of NW_026892607.1, forward strand.
AAAGCACCAACGTTAGGGTGCATTTTCTTCAGTGGCATACTATAAAAGTTTAAAAGGAGGATTATTATTTGTATGGATGACTGCCCAGAAGTACAATAAGCTACGCTAACAGAATATTGTGAGATTAAACATGAGAGTGCTGATGCCTCTACGTCTGGTTGTTGGGGAATCCATTCAGGATGCTGGTGGCTGTCTTCTGCTGGTGGTAGATTCGGAGAAGGGATAGATGGCTGTGCACCACTAGCAGGTCCTCTGCAACAATAAGACGTTAAAGACTCCTCTTTGCTTTATCTACTCACTCTTTATTCCACCTTTGGCCTAAAGAATAGCTGTTACCAACACTGGACACAAGCAGTCAGAAGGAAGTTCTGTCCTTGGGTCTACACATGGATCTCATCAGCTGGCTTTGTTGGGAGCTGACTTCAGTGGGAGCAACTGAAAACTGAACCCGGACCATATATATTTGAAAAGCGTAATCCAGTCTTCCCAGTGTAACTGTTGGTAGCTGTGGCAGGGACTTTCGTGAGGGTGCCTGATCTCTTAAATTGTCCATAGATTTCAAAGAAAATGTGTAAGTTATCCTGCCTTACACAAATATTAATTGCAAATGTGATTGTTAGATCTAAGAAAATGAAACTGCTGAAAGTGGGCCTAGAAAAGTCTTTTTGAAAATTGTAAAGATACATCTTTCATATTACCAGAATGACACTGTTATTTAAAGCACTGAAACTGCTCTTTGAATCCTATTTCAATATTTAACCAATAACATTTAAAGATGTGCACATGAAGCAAGTATCTTACCCCAGTACACTTTTAGATATCAATCATACTGTATTAATTGAAAGGATTTGGTCTAATCTCGTAAAGAAACAGGCAAACTCTTGGCTTTTCTCTAAAGTAAAAATATATCACTCATGTCATCCATTACTGTGCTATAATTATGGTAAGTGAAGCAGAACAGAATCGATGGAGCAATTTATCAATGCATTCCCAACTATTCCAGCATGGCTGACGTCATGCGGCTGCAGATACTGTCCTTCAATATAAAAGATATCCAGCAGTGTCAAGACTTTATTCTGATCTACTCCTGCATAATATTTTCATATTTAATATTGTCATTTCAATTATGGTTTAATTAATTTATTTCATTCACTATGAAATTACACTTAATTAGTTGGCTTTTAATTTTTTTTCCCCCAAATTAAAATTCCAAAAGGGTGAAAAAAAGAGGGAGAATAAAAATCCCAGACATTATTTAATTCAGACTTCAAGGTCAAAAACCCCTTATAGTTTAAACTTTATGCTAATAGAGCATAAACTTGATCTTTTCTGTTCCACTCTAAATTATTTCAAGATAAGAAGCAGAATATAATGTGTGTAGTAAGCATTTCCAACAGGCATTTGTCTTCAGATATTAAATACTTCCCCAAAATGTCATTTTAATACTCGGATACTGTTTAGTACCTTCAAATATTTGCCTTTTTATACACTCTGTTTTCCGAGTGTTGAATTTTACCCATATATTATCTTTTAAGTTTTATTCAAATAGGCTGACAGAGTTAGAGCTCGTGTAGACTAAACTTTAGTGAAGCAGTCTTGGAGATAGCACTGTTTGTTCTGTAAAAACACTCACCCCACATTCCTCCCGAAGTTATTAAATGTGTTTACACTACATTAAATATGAAAAATGAACTTCTTCACTGAAGGGATTGTTTAAAATACCGGGAGAAATATGGCTGGAATACCTTGCCGTACCCCCTGGCCCTGAGCAGCAGTACCGAGGCACTTCCCCGGCTCCTCCGTCCAGAGCGGCTATCTGCGGAACGCTGTTCCTACTCCGCCAAAGCGGTTCCTAACAACCGTGCCTTTCTTCAACTGGCACAAAGTCCTCCTTGGGATTTTGGCACTGTCGGAGTGCAAAGCGCTTGGTCCAAAACCACGCTGATCTTGCAGGGTGGGGAGAAGAAGGGAAGTGTTTGTTTACAGCTCGCACCGACGTTGGGCTCTCTTCATAAGCCAGACTTCGTTAAGATGTCTGACTGCCGGGATGGCTTTTCCTCCTCAAACTTTTCGTTGTGTTTCTGGGAGAGGAACGCACGGAAGAGTTCACCAGGAAATTAAAGCTGTGAAAGTAGTTTTTCCTCACACGACAGCTGCGGGTTTACGTGTTGTTGTGTACAGCCTCGCCGTCATCCCCGGACACGGCATTTCCTTCTCTGAAGGGCCCTTCGCTCCCTAGTGGGGTTTCTGGGGGCCTCGTTAGGCAGCGATGAAAGGCAACATGTCTTCTGTATCCGGCCATCTACGGTCTCCCCATTTCTTTGCTGCTCCCGGGGGGACCATTTCCTCCGTCTTCATGGAGGTCTTGGAGCGGGGCTTTGCCAGCACCGTGCCCGGGAAAGGGTTAAGGCGCCCGGGCGGCCTCTAAGGAAAGCACAATGTCCTTCTCTCTTTAAAGATGTACTTATAAACACCTGCTGGGTGGATTTATGAAGGGTGAGTTTACCTGATATTACACGGTATTGTTTAATTTGGACTATATTTAACCAGCGCTGTGTTGAAACAGTGTCGGCGAGCTCTGAGAGCTTGCCAGGCACATTCTCAAAATGGTTGCCAAGCTGTAAGATGGCTGCCAAGGTCTGACTGCACTGAACAGGTCCAAAATGGTGACCAACTTCTCAGAATCTTCCTGACCATTTTTTTCCTTTTTTTTCCTATTTTCTTTTTTTTTTTTTTTTCCTTTCCTTCCCAAAGTAAGGAAGATGCCGGACTTGGCACCAGCCTCTTGGCACTACGATTTATAGTGTCATCCAGAGATTCAAGTAGTTACTGTGTTCTTGTTTCACAGCACTTGGCAGAAAGCTGTGGAGGGGAGGACGTGAGGTGAAATAGCCGGTGTAAAATAACATCAGCGTTTTCCTTCCTTGGCTAAAAAGTACCAAACACGTTGGAGGGAGGAAAAAAAAAAGAGGTGTTCTTTAAAAAAAAAAACCAACCAAGAAGAAAGTGGAAGGTAGGTGATTTGAAAAGAAATCAGCAGAGTGCAGCTTCGACCCAAGCTTCAGCCTTGCCTTTTGGGCTGAATGTCTGAAGTGGTGCAAACTTTATCTCCAACAGGTTTAAGATTTATTTTGTTTTTTTCTTCTTTTTTTTTCTTCTTTTTTTTTTCTTTTTTTCCCCCTGCATTTGTTTACTGGAGTTTATAGCAGTTTCTTTCTGGCAGTTGTGCTACTTAGCAGATTGAAATAAAATCATAAGGGTGAATTAAAACACACTGCTGTTAGTGCTGATTAGAATTTTAGCTTAGTGTAAATACCGGATGCAGTGTCCAACTTTTCAGGGACTTGGCATAGACTCAACAGGGATCTCCGGGCTGCACAGGAGACAGTGTGTGCTTGCAAGCTTTTTAAATACTTGGATAGGTGAAACTTACTGCTTCTGCTGGCGTGCGAGCTAATTTGGTGTCTGTGCAATGCATTATGTAGTCCAAGGTGGCTGTTAAAAAAAAAAGGAAAAAAAGCAAAGGATAAGAATTAAAGGCAAACACTTCAATCTGAGACCTTTAAATGTATGCATTTTTATTTATACTCTGACCATCCCCTGCTAAATGCTTGCCTGCACATACGAGCGGTAAATGTAGTCCTAGCTAATTTTTGGATTGCACTTGAAAATAAACAGATTGCCTAAGGACATGTAATTTTGAAAATATGAAATGGTTCTTTATGCAGCTGGAAAGTATTTGTAGTTCCAGTAACAGAATGGCAGTCTTTCCTTCAGTGCAAATACCTGTATTCAGGTGGATTATATTAGTAAAGCCTCCATTTTTCATAGTCTCGCTCCTGGCCCACCACTTGTCAATTTTCATCTGGTAGGAGTTTTCGGTGTCTCAAATTACTTCTGTATATTTTCACTGTTTAAGGAAACAACGGAAAAGCAGCATTAACATCTAGGACTGATGCGACAGCTTCCTCAGCCAGTCAGTTGGAAGGCATTAAACCAGCAACATAATTGACACCTAAGTCCAAATGCTTCATCTCTGCTATTGCATATCCTCTACTAGTGGAGGGTCAACAGGCCACATCATTCCTACTGCAGGAATGGCAAGGACCCTGAAATATACTTTGCCCTTAGCTGTTTGCTTGAGGAAATGCACAAGGATGCAGATGTCTTTTGCAGTGAGATTTGCTGTTTATATCCACATTTCTCCTGTAACCTATGCCTTTATGTCTTTGTAGAGGTGATAAACATTCCTTTAGTTCAGATTCACCCTCTTTCACTGGCAACCTATATATCCATAGTACTTCTGTAGAACAGGATATTATTTTTAATGGTGCAATTTGAACTCTTGATTCTGTTTTGAAAAGATGAGATTAAGACCCACAGCTTCTAAAAGAAGTATTGGATACCAGTCAGGGCACATGGAGTTTAATTGAGCCAGATGCATTTATTGAGCTATATACCAGATTCGTTGAGATTTGTTTTCAGGGTGTTTTAATATTATGCATGAGCAAAATTTAGAGCAGTTCAAATTCAAGGGGGAAAACTATCAAGAAAAGTCTTGCTTATCAATGTGTTAAAAAAAGTAATGGTTGTGGAAACCAGAAGTAGGCCCTTCTGTCCCTAGTGAAGACTTTAAAAGAAAGATTAGAGCAGGATACTGGTGTCATGTTCTCATTTTCATCTCTCTTTCTTTCTGCCACTTTAATCAGAAACTACAGATTTAAAGGACAGTGTTTCATCATCAATGTTTCATTTGCTTTAAATCAAAAAAGTGCAGTGTTTGGGAAATTCTAAACTTAGCTACAGTGTACACACCAGCGTAAAAATGGTGCATCACCACTTCTTCAATTGAATCTAGGGGTTTATGCTGCTGTATGATTCTTGCCTTTGTGTTTGAGGTCTAGGTAGACAAACCCTCACCATCGGCTGCAAACCTAATTTTGAATGACTGAAGCTGACTATTTGTTTATTTACGTAAATACTCAAACACGCTCAGTTTATGAAAACTGAACATAACCTTTGTATGCAAAAGATTTGGGAGCACTAGGACACTTCTGTGCTGTAGCTTGTACTAAATTATCTCTGGGACATTTTATCCCCTCGTAGGAGCACGATTCCTGCATGTAAAGATTTCCTTTTGATTTATACCCCAGTAAGTAGGAGGACAGTTAGGTCTGTGGTACTTTGCTTTAAGTAGCCATTACTAGTTCTAGCTTCAGACATCCTTATACTCCTGTGCAATGGAAACAGCTCTACTGAAAGTAATGAAAATGTGGAGTGAATGTTATGGAACCAGTAGGACTGAGGAGAGGATCAGGTCTTCAGTTTACAACTTTTGAGACCTGTGAATTTATCTCACTTGCACAGAAATGAAATCCTTCAGAAGCTTTTGGCACTTTTGCTTGTTTGTGTATTCTTCAAGTACACATCATGTGCATCTGTGTGTGTCTGTGTGTACGTATATATGATATGTGTAAAAGTACTTTTTATATAGTAACTTTCTGCATAGGGCAACCCAAACAGCTGTTATTCCTTTTTATAGCTTCTTTAATCTATGTGCCAACAAGTCAGTTTACAAAATCTGTTTTGTTGATGACTGCTGCGATAATAATTGTGGTGTTTTGTGGCTTGGCAAAAGCCTGGGGTCTCCTCCGAGGACTCTTGCCAAAGCCTTTGAAGGGGTTGAGGTGGATTCACTGCCAAAATGAGTCACCACTCTCTATTTTATTTAGTGTCCTTCTGCCAAGGCCTTAGACACTTTCTGTTTTCATTCTTTTGTAGGCTTTCCTTCCCACATTGTGGTTTCCTTCACAGCCAGAGTAATGTGTTTGCCAGCATAGGTGAGAGAGTGTGGCTGACTCTCCAAATGCCACTGCTAGACTATGCTTAAGGGTTAGTGGTTTAGCTATTGTGCCTTTTCAAAATGAATGGTCAAGATTTAATTATATGCCTATGAATTATAAATAATAATAAAAAAAAGACTGCTGCATCTGATACAGCGCAGTACAATAACCTAGAGTAAGGTCAAGGGATTTCAGAGGTCTGTCAATGTTTACTTCTCCAAGGCTCTGTACTACTGCAGCCTTTGAATTGCTTTACTTGTGATTGTGCTGGTCAAATCAGAGATGAGTTGTTCCTCTAGAATAAATCTTCCTGTCTGGGTTCTTTTCTCTTGTCTGAGGCTGGCCTCTCTACTAACTTTCTTCTCCATCCGCAAGCAGATAATTGTTCTGTTCACAACAGCATAACAGATGCATGGTAGTTATCATAACACTTTGCATGTCCCACCCAGATGTCTCAAAAAATTTGGGAAACCAAGATGAATGGATCTGACATTCTGACATCCTTCATGCAGATGTGCAAACCGAGGCACAGAGGAGTGAAGTGATTCAGTTGAAGTCACATAGGAAGTCTGTGTGAGGCCTGGAAACAGAACCCACATCGTCTGACTCATTGCCCTTTGCTTTAACCACAATAACTTCCTTTTTCCCTGCTATACTGAAAGTGATATGTTTTGGCCTTATTCTAGATAAAATGTTAGATGTCAAGATGGCCTAGATATCCTTACAGTAAAATGTGTAATCCCTACTCGGGTGATGCTGGATGATATGAGTCAAGACTTATTACGGTATCTGTGGTTTTCTTAGTGCTGTGAGGTTTTGGTTTGAATGAGGAAAGCAATATGGGGATTTTAGTTAACTGCTAAGCAAAATTAGAGTGGAAAAAACCACATGGTACTCTAAAGAGTAACAGCAGTATTAGCTTTTCTAACAGATTTTCTGTTCCTCATCAAAGAAGTGCTACACAAGGAGGTATGTGCCTGGAGAGTTCAGTACTGACCTGTGAACCTTGGTTTTAAAGGAGTTAATCTTGGCCTAAAGGAGTTAGTCACTATATTCCACAAAGTTGTGCCCTTAAGTGACTATATATATATCTATATATATATATTAAACACATAGACATGGAGGTACATATAGAGGCAGTCCTGCAGGATTTTGAGCGTCTCACGTGTTCCTCCAGTCAGGATCTTACCTGGGAGCTTACAGCTGCTCCTCAGGGTTTGCTATCAAACAAAAATGTTCTAAGTGTGTATTTTGGAGCATTGCATGTTACCAGACAGCGTAGTCCTTTGCGTAGGTATGGAGTGGAGCCAAATCAGGGGAAACAATTTCATCCATCCTTCCCAGTGTCTTTTGCTGTGTGTGTCACTCTTTATTGATCTCCTTCTCCCCATCTTTGGAGATCCACACAAAGGCTGTGCAGCCCTCGGTCCTATTCAAGCCCATAAATGATATCTTTGCCTGGCAGTCTGATTTGGGATGAAGTTCATCCAGAAAACAACTTAATTCCAGGAATTCTGTGTGTCCTTGACAGTGCATAGATCTCAGATCCCCTCCATAGGTTTTAGCCTTCATCCTCACACTCTCCAACTTGCTTGGGTATTTTCTTTTTACTGTTTCTTTCCCTCTGCCTTTGTCTTCTGCATCGCTCCTTTATTCGCTTCATACATCCACGTGCCAGCTGCCTGTTCTTATTTTGTTGTGACTGTCCATATATACGCTGTACATTTCAAAGCCTTCTTACTCCCCTTATTCTTGATAGTTTCCTCTCCAGTTTGTTCTGTAAGCCCCTCCTGGGATAACCTGGCTACATCTGACTGAAGTTCTGGTTGATTTTGGGTTTGCAGATTTCAAATTGAAGTTGTGATTGGAAAGAAGTGATCACTCTGCTTTACAAGCCAAATTAAACTAATGGTAAATGGATTACGCCTTTCTCCTTCCCTCATTACTCAGCATCAGAAGATAGCTACGGGTTTCATATCCTGAGTAACCTAGTTGGACTAGATGACCTCCAGAAGGGAAGGGTAGGGAAAGGGTAAAGGAAGGAAAAGAAAGGGAAAGGGGAAAAAAGAAAAGGAAAGGGAAAAGAATACCTGTGACGCAGGGAGATTTCCAGGGATATATTTTATCCCTGTCCTTAGGCACAGTACCAGAAGAATTTTTCTGCAATTCCCCATGGCAGACACCTTGTTTCTTTTAACAAATCTAGTAATCTTAATTTTCTTCAAGGAGCTGTGTCCTTTTCTGTTCTGAAAATACTGGAAGTTCTTTACTCAGGCAACGACTCAGCTTTCTATGGAGTCTGGATGATTGTGGCTGAATTCAGTTTTAAGTAAAAGTTAAGAGGTGATTTATGTAGTTCAGCAGCAGCTTGCTTAGGTTATCTGTGTGCCAGGGGTTATGGAATTTGCTTCACCAGTGGCAGCATTAACAATGCAGCCTTTATTTGCAGGAGGTTTATAGCGATACCACAACTGATAGAAATCTCTGTAGTTCCACTGGTTTTAATGGACTTCTTCCAGATCTAGCTGTGGATCTGATCTGTAGCACTCCACATTTTAAATTAACATGACAGTTTAGAAGAGTTTAAGTGAATTTTGGGACCTAGTGCATCGTTAGCACTGGGAAAACCTATTAAAGAGGCAAAAAACCCCACTTTGCCATAGAGTTAAATTAGGATCTTTCACTCACTGATCTGTATTTGTTAGCAGCAGCTAGACTGAGGCAGCCAGACCGGGGACGATGCAGAGACACTGTGTATATTTATTCCCTTTTCCTCTTGAGCTGTATTTAAAGCATTTGCTGAGTACTGGAGCTTTAATTCTACTGCATAAAAGTTAGGAGACAGAAACATTTTAAGAGCATGTGGTACATTCTCCATCCTGCAAATGCACTGTATAAGAAATGGTTATTACTCACAGATAAGTAGCAATACAAGTGGAACAGAAAGAAAACTTTCAGGTCAGTAAAAACTTCTGAAACACAGTAACAGAGCCTGCACTATATCATGTAAGAGAATATATTGCTTACCTTGCAGAAGTAGATTGAGGGTATTCATGACCACGGGTAAATTCCCTCATGTGTACTAATCTCTGATTATTTGCACCTGAAATTCTTCACCAGCGTAATGTTCTGTGGCCAAGGCTTATATAAAGTTCAGTTTTTATTAATTCAATGTTATAAGCATAGTAGTTGGTTCACATTCATGATTACAATTAATTATAGAAGTAGAAAGATCTAAAAAACATTTTGTGGATTATTCTGTATCTCAGAGGGCTCTTTAATATGTAATATTTAATGAGCAATCTACTTTGGCAAATAACTGGATTTATTGTGGGTTGCTATCCTTTACCCGAGTGATGGGGTATAAATAAAGTGGAAGCCACTTTTTAAACTATTATAATAACAGGAGCACTGAAAGAACTAAAAAAGATTTTTTTTTTTGCTATGGCAAGCCATAAAATGTACAATGGTGCAGCGGAATGAATGAGTGCCTGTTCAGAAGGGAAACTTTCTGTGCACCAGAAGGCTAACTGCTGAAATAATGGAGCCATTCACAAATATATTTTTTTGTGTAGCAAATAATAAAATAGTTGGACAATGAAGTCTCCTCAAGTGCATAATAGATAAAGAAATTAACCGCAAAAAAAAAGGGACATAAAATTCTATCCTCGGGATCATGGTTGGAACACTTAGGAAATATTTGTAAAGGCTGATCCTTTGTCTGCAAGTCTGTGTGTGCAGTAAAGCCTGCTGATGCTCACAGAGTAGACTGTTTCCTGCACTCCTTAAAGAAGCTGAGCCCCAAGGCCTGGCGCACCCTCCAGTCTGCATGGCCCATCACAGCTCAGAGCTTCTCCTTTCTCTTCATTCTGGAGCCCTGATCCATCGGGATACCCGTGTGTGGGTAGAGCATGAAAATGAGATTTCAGCTCAGGGTGCCACTGCCTGTTAGCTGTGTGGGCCTGATCCAAAGTGTGTGAACATCAGTTAGGGTAAGGCTGTCTGTAAAAAAGGAGAAGCTTAATCAAGCCATGAGATTTGACCCAGTCAGTCCTGAGTACACAAGGACTCAGCCACCAATTATTCATTTTGCTGTTCTTCAGATGCAGCATGTAGCTTTAGGCACTTCTTAGATGTGCTCCATTATCTATGTCTAAAAGAGGGGGCTAATACACTACATATTATACATACATACTTGTATACTACATAGGTACAACACTTAATTGCTACATATATACTACATATCACAGTATCACAGTATCACAGTATGCTAGAGATTGGAAGGGACCTCGAAAGATCATCTAGTCCAATCCCCCTGCCATAGCAGGAACACCTAGATAATGTTACACAGGAATGCGTATAATATATACTTCTCCTATACTTCATATTCTCACACATTTCTTGTAGTATTGCATTATTGACACTGCAGCTAGAGCTGAGGTGGTATTTTAGGTCTAAACTGTATCTTTCTGTGGTTTATATATTTATTAAAGGACTTAGATGCATATAATATATTCTTTCGTTCATGGGCTGGAAATGAAACAAAGTGAGCAGAATTACTTTATACTTTTTTCCCCCATTTATTTACAACCACTTGGAGCCAGCGCTCTGAATTTATACTTGGCAGTAGAGTAAGATGCTGTGCTTGTCCTGCTCTCCTGGTAGGCCTAGTAAATTGGGAGCTCTTTGCGGCAAGGGCTCTCTCTTTGTTCTTTGCTTATACAGCATTTAGCAAAATGGAGATCTGCAGGGTGGCAGGCCTAGGTGCAGCACCGATAATAATTGGTGATACTTGAACTTGGCAGCGAGGTCCCTGCACAGGGTTAAAGGATAAAAGCCCTTTCCTAGATCGTAAGAAGCAGGGGTACTCCGCAGGTGTTTCAGCAGCCTCAGATACAGGAAGAGTTTCTGCTTGGATTATGGTACCTGTGTAAGGTGGTTAAACCTGCAAAGTCAGGTATTTGGTGCATTCACCCCTCCAGTGTCCTTGCTTCTTGATCTCACCAGCACACAGCAAATTGTCCTGGAATGCATACTGGGAATTGCTTTTGAATGAAGAGTGGAGAAAAATCAGCAAAGGATTTTGCCTAATGGGGAAGCGTAAGACAGTCATAATTTATTGCAGGCCTGCCTGTCATGACTAATGAATTCAGCCCTTATTAACTGAGCTATGACACTTAAACTGACTATTTTTCTTCAGCTTCTTCCCTCAATTTGGACCAAACTGCATGCCCAGCAAGAAAGACATTCCTCTTTTCTCCAGGGTTAGTCTTTGGTGTGTGAAATGAAGGGGGACTGCAGGGACAGAGTCCACCGCCACATGCATCTCTGTAGTGGGGGTTGCATGGTACCATCAAATCTGCACAGAAGTTAGAGTTTCAAAGCATGCATATAAAATCATGACTGCGTAAACTTTGTTACATGTCTGGCTGCCTCCTCTCTGCTCCTTTCCCTGCTGTCCCCTGCTATTCCTGGTTTATTTAGACTGCCATAATAAAATTAATATCTAGCAGAGACTGGGCAAACAAGAGCTGTGTGGTCTTGTGCTGACATAGGGCTGCAGATACCTTGGTTAGTCGATAGGAGAAGCGCTCCCACCTTACTCACTGGGATGGGCTTGTTACATCCATAATGCCTTAATGATACACAGGGAGAAGCTGGGAGACATTCGGAAGAAGGACCTGCGCTTTCATGGATCAATTTTATCACAGAGCTTATTTTTGCAACTTATTTGGGATGAGAAAACTGTTGTAAGAGGCTGGGCCACGTTATTCTAGTCATTGAGTGCTGTTGGGCACTGCAGTGCAATGAGGAATTGAGTTTTATACCCAACTTTTTTTCAGCTTTAGACACTTATTTTTAGACTTGGGTTTGCTAAATGGAGGAATTCCTCTTTTGGAACTAGCATGAAATATCTGATTTCTGAGCGTGTTCACAAAACGATTGACTTTTGCTAGGAAGTTTAAGGGAACAAAAAGGAAGACTATTTTAAAGTCTTACATATACTGCTCTAACTAGATCACGGGCTACACAGTAATTTTAGTTCACATCCGAGGGGTAAGTTAAAAAAACTTGGGTTTGAAATTCATAGGAGGAGAGAGACATCCCTGCTTCAGTCTTATGGCTTGGCATCAAACCAGTCATATGCAAATTTTAAATCATGCTGCTAAATAGTTAAATAAGCAGATCTAAAGGGTGTAAGGTTCCCAGATCCTTTGTAATATCCACACAGAGCTCATTTTATATCTTCTACCAATACATTTTGAATCACTTTTCTGATTTTATTGAAGAAAATGTCTGGAATTTTGATAGGAAGGACTTGAAAAAGATAGTTAAATCTGGATAAAATATTCATAGATATAAGAACTTCTGGTACCAGGAAAAGGCTGCTGGGTGCCTTCATGACTGTTCTTCTAATTTCCTAATTTCTGTTTTCCCTGTTTTCAGCGCTGTGTGTTTAAATAAACTCTTCTGGTTCTGTCTTTCACACATCATTGCTTTTTGCTTCAAAGGCTTCTTTTAATAACTTATTCTTTGGTTTTATTTTCTTTTGAACATGAATTGGGCTTCACCAAACACTGTATACATACAGCTCACACCCACAAATACTGAGAGTGGGGTTGATTCAGTCTACATGTAATTTTGTGTATGGAGCTTACTCTTCACTGCATTGGCTGATGGAGTTCAGTTATCAAAATGCTTTCCATCGTAGCTCCTTCTTTTACCAATCCCATGGTTAGGGCTGCACCTTCTCCTCCCTCGTCTTTGTGGAAAACAAACCACACTCCAGGTTTGCACAGAATCTCTTCCACCATATGTTTTTAGTAATTGTATAGTAAGGGAAAAAAAACACTTTTCCCTTGTCAGACATTTCTAGCAACACTTTTTTTGTAAAGGGCTTCATCAGAAGTGGATGAAATCCGAGACTATTCATAGGAATAGTCCTCAGAGAAGGTTAAGTTGGAGAAACAAAATAGAAAGCACGGTTAAGATGTGATTGAAAAATCACTTTGAGCATGTTCATAGGAGCCTTTCCTCACACTGGTATCACTCCTTGGTTTGTGGCAATGAGGAGCAGCCCGAGGGCTCAGCTGGTGGAGCGGGTGCTGAATGCTGTCAGGACAGGTTTCCAGAGGGTCTTATTTAGTAGCTGCTATGGTAGAAACTTTGCTTTGCACTGGCTTATTCTGCTGTTGCACCTGTGTCCTTTAGTAGGCAATGGTTGTGTCTGTTGTCTGCTGCCTATAGATGAATCATATGGCACTTCTCGTGGTTCTCCATACCTTTAATTTGCTTTTTAGCTTTTTTTTTTTGTATGCAAGTAAATGCATATCTCTTCCTGTTATTCCTCATTTCGTGCACTGGGTAAATCACTGTTGGTGGCAACTTCATGGTAAGGAAGAAAGGTGTTAAAAAATAGAGTAAGTAGCAGTTGACAGAGGCAAACAGGGTGTGCAGAAGAGGCAGGGGGAAATCAAATGCTTATTTACCTTTTGAGATGAGTTGCTCAGATTGTAGATAATCCCATTAGAGTAGGAACAATCCTCTTGGATGCTGAGGTCTGTGCAGCACATACGGCCTTGGGACCAGGTTACTGATGCACCAGAGTAGTTATGGGAATTAGTAATAGTCTTAATATCATTAATAATTTCTCTGCTTCAAAAGGTTTATAGGTATGGGAAGAAGTGATTAAGTGAAAGGTAGTGCTGGTTCTTTGCAGTCTTCCCATGGTCTATAATGGGACCAGCACGAGGCCCCATAAATAGCTTTGAACATTTTCATCTATAACATTTGGTGTAAATTGTAACTTTCAGAAACTTATCTTTTATGTGGTGCAGTTTGCTTTTATGTCCCTACTGTCTAATCTTATCTTCCCATGTGCTGAAATATAAAAATTCATTGCAATTATCTTTCCTGTAGTAAGATATCGAGGAGTTCGTACATTGTAAGGGGACAGGGTTGAAGTACAATCAACATGCATTTTTTGGATCTAAAAATACCAGTGCTTCAAAGGTCAGTTAAATGATAAATCCTGTTCTAAGTGTATATATAATACACATGAATGCACGCTATAAATTTGTTTTATAGATTTTCATTGAAGTACTTCACAGTCTGATGATAATTTCAAAACGTTTTGAGTTTATCTGAGGTCGCTGATACTGTGGGAGAGGCGATGGGAGAGGCAGCAGCAGGAGGTTGCGTCCCTTTCAGCCCAGGGATGAAGAGCATCTTGCCAGCAGTTGGCTATTGGATATGGTGAAAACCCATCGGGTTTTTCCTGTTAAGAGACCAGTTGGACAACAGCAGCCTTCTGCTATGGCCAAAGTCACTCCTGTTGATTTAAATAGGAATAGGCCCTCGCATGGCGCTATTGACTTCCCCTTTGTTTCCCTGAGAGCACGTAGGGATAATGAGTGTGGAGCGCAGCTGCTGGAGGTTGTGCTGGCACCAGGATGCTGGAGCACTTCCCTGTGTGTGGACAGTGTGATCCATAACCATCAGCCCACAAGTTAACAGCGTTTCTAAGAGAGAGAACGTAGAAATTCTCCTAGAAGTAGTCCCTGCGCATACATCCCCTCTTGTGCTCTTTTTCTTTCCATGGGAAAAGATGGATTCAACCACAGCATTATAAATAATATAATTGGCTGGAGGCATTTTTAGATGCACAAATGCTAAAATGGATTTTCTCCAACATATAAGGAGAAGAGTCTTTTGCCCCTCTCTGGATGGTGTAATTTATTTAAGTTTGGTGGTCTTGATATGTCTTTATTAAGAGTGAGAGTAACAGTTAAAGTGCTACGGTCAAGGAAACTGAAGGGCTCTCATTTCTTTCTCAAAATAAGAAGTATTTTTAAGTGGATCCAATGTTTCTTGTACTGGGCTAAATAAAGCATTCCAGCATAAAACAAACACATCTTCCCATTTGGGCTTTCATTGCACAAGTCCTGTCGAAATTCATACTGAGAGGGCTTGAGAATTTCCCTCCCGTAGACGATCCCGCTTCGTGCCGGGGACAAACACAGCTGGTGCTCAGGTCTGCGCTCGCAAGAGCGCCGGGGAGAGCTGCTGATGGTGGGAGCTCATCAAACGAACACGTCTCACGTGCGTCGTCTGCGTGACTGTGAGAAGCGAGTCGAGTCCTAACGACGCTTTCTGAAGTGTTACAGGCAAGACAGTTGCTCTTTTCACTGGCTAGTGCTTACTTTTCTTCGGGATCACAAATATTTGAATACAATTATTCAGTCAGCTGGACATCTTTTTCCTCCCGTTTCTGCTCGAACAGTAGTAGAATTTAGTGTTGATTTAAAAGACTGTCTGCCTTAAAGCAGATTGCAGAGTTTGCACACTGTGAATTGTAATTAAAGTGTAAGGGGTGCTTATTATGTCAACAACTGGCATGAGAACCCCCGAGCAGCAGGTGACCCCAAACATGTGACGTTTGTGACAGCTAGGATCCTTCTTTCACTGGTTTAGCAATCTGAAAGACCAAATTGAAAGAAGCCCAGAGGCTGTATATTTCATTAAGTCCCAAGGGAAGTGTGGGATACAGCTTCCTTCTGCTTTGCTGGGACGTAGCCAAAAACTTTCTAGAGGCTCTGTTTTTGACAGAGGCTTGCTGAAGGGGGGGGGGGGAAAGCCCTTCCACCAATCACCCATAGGACCATAAATTTGACATTTCCCACAGTTTCTTTGAGGCACTGATGTTGCTGTGTCAGCAGTATGTCCCAAAACTTGTGTTGTATTGTTTGAAAAGGAACAGTCAAACTTTCAGGGGAGCTGAAATGTTTTTCTTCATTGTCCAACGGTTCCTCTGCTGCAAAACCACAAAGGATTTTAAAAGCACACCTCTCAAAACACGGGCTGCTTTTATCCAAAGCGGGTACCATGAACACTCACAGAGCAGATGCTGTTTTCTAACGCTTCAGAACACGGTCGATAACATTTCATCCATGTTACAAAGCAGACATGAGAACATCATTTATAGCCACATACAACCAATTGCAGGAATGATAAGAAAGGGAGCCTTATGAAAATACTGCACCAAGTTTATCCCCAGTGCAATTCCAGTTGGGTTATGTCAAGAATAAGCCCGGCCCAAAGACTGAATTATGTGGTTTGTGACACAGCCTGTAATTAATTGTTAAATGATCGTCAGTTTACTGTTAAACAAATTCTTCAGCCTCAGCCCCTGCCCCACACCCCACCAGTCTTTTTGTGGGTGACCCATGGTGCAGCTGGTAAAACCTGGCTCTGAGCTCGGGGTGTCAGCTCCACAGCAACACTCCTGCCTGCCAGCATCCCCCTTCCTCCCTGGGCTGGGCAGGTTTCACTGTGGAGACTTTTCATCTTTGCTATGAAAGTTTGGCTTCATTTCTTCCAAAAGGTTTTGAAAATAACAAATGCATGCTGATTCTCTTAATCTGTAATTTGTTACCTGCACACACGTGTGAATCTGTCCGTCTGTCCTACACTGGACAGCATTTCCTACCAGCCGTTTTATGTGTCTGCTGATTCCAAATATTCACTTAGTTTGGTGGCACCTCAATCCTATCATGGTAGAGGGGTTTTTGTCCTATGTCAGTTTGCATATATATATATATATATATATGCACAAATATCTATTTATTATTAATTAACCTAGGAAGGAGAAAGGGTTTAGAATTCTTGACTGCTCCACATGCTGTCAATTCTACCACTGATCCACTAAGTATTTCTGGTGAAGTTACTTAACTTATAGTCATGCTCCACCTAGAGAGATATTACAGTAACCAGCATTTTATAAAGATAATAGATCAAGTTAGATAAAGATAAAATAGGTTTAATAGTACTCTTATTTCAAAGGAGTACTTGGAGAATTAACGTTGATGAAGTTCTTTGATCTTGGATGAAAGATGCTTTAGAAATGGAAAATATCTTTGTTATTTGTCATCTCGGTGGCTGCGAAATTCTTCTCAGAAATGAAATTTCTCAAAACACATACAGAAGGTTTCACTGTAGCCCTGATTGTTTCAGAAAAAGTGACTGGGTTGTTTGTGATTACACATAGCTCAATATGTCAGTGTAGAAACAAGTAACCTGGAGCTGTTTAATGCAACTTCCCATGTCATTCTTCATTTTGACTTCATATTTTAAGGCTATTAAAAAAGTAATAAAATGACCAAAATGATGTGATTTTGGAAGCAGTTTCTGAGCCCTTCTTGTGTACTTTGCCTAATACAAAACTGAGTGTTGCTATCATTCTCTTAGGACTGCAGTTTTATTTCTAACCCTACATGTAGAGTGGAGTTGGGCTCTGCAACCTAGACAGAATTAGGTCCTGTGCAATGGTTGAACAGAATCTTTGCCATCTCTCAGCTCCAGTCCAGGGCAGTGGTAGGCTCAATGTCTTTCCATCTTACTTCAGTACAGCATGATAGAGACCTGCAAACAGCCTCTGCCCTGCCAGCAAATCAATGAGTGAAAATGCTGTTTCAGATGGCAGAGGAAATCGTCATAAGTCAATGAGGTGGTTACATTTGGTCTATTTTTAATTTTTTGATAACTTGTTTCTTTTGGAAAGTCCACTTCTAAGTGAACCGTTTTCCAAACGTAACCTTTAACTTTTTGCAAGGCCTGTTTCTGAAAAACAACCACAAAAAAACCACCAACAGCCAAAACCAAAACAACCAAAAAACCCCGCAAACAGCCATTAGTAATATTTTTATCTGGGAAATTTTAGCCTTTTTTTGTCCAACTGAAGTTTTCAGGCTCTGTAACGTACTGCTTGCTACAAGGCGCTCTCCACGATGCATTAAGTACCACAGAATATTCCTTTGCAGGATTCCCTTTGTTGCAGACATTAGTTATGACATTTTAGTCAATATTTGCATGGCAGACTGTCCAAAATTATTTTGTTTTAGGCACATCACTGATAACTGGACCCATACTCTTTATCATTCTTTTACATTCATTAGTCACTCTGTAGTGTTTTTAACATTTTAAAACACTCATGCAATTCAAAGGAAAATAGATTTCAGCCAAAACGCCTTCAAAATTATCTTTTTCCCTTTGAGTTATTCAGCGATTTTTAACACTTCGTATGTTTGATGTTTTTTTCTTTAGTCTCAGCAAGGCAAAGTGTTTTTTTTTTTGCAGGCTTTGGCTATGCTAAAGATAGGATTTTGATAGAAAAATAGGAGGCAAACTGAACTTCATGTGAAAATGTTATCAGACGTGGTGTAAGGTGTAGCCAGCCAAAAAAACTGGCTATTTGCCTTCTGTGTAAAAGGTAATTTAAACTAAAAAAATTTACAACAAAACTAATTAGCAGATATTCTAATGCAAGAAAATGTTGCTGTTAGTAAAGTTTCTTCAATATGCCAGAAAGCAGATGGTGGCAATGGAATAGCGTTTTCTTTTGCCAGCTTTTCTATATGCTTTCTAAACCTGCAAGAGCTTTTGCTATTCAGTATTCAAATTTCTGACACTCTATGATCTTTTTCATCTTAAAACAGAAATAGAAACTGAAACTTAAAAATGTAATCAAGTCAAGCTGTCTGTTCACCAGATCATAGCCGTGGCTCGGAAAGTTTGATTCAAATTTTGTCTACACACTGTAGCTGTAGGGTTTGAGAGCTCTGGACTTCTCGGCGGTTAATATTCTTCCTCAGAATTTGGTTCTGCAGCACTGGGACCAAGTGAACATGGATTTCTAGTTCTATTTTCAGAGCTGATATGTTATCTTTTTCAAGGTGTGTGTGTGTTGGGAATCCTACCTTATATATATATGTATAATATATATATTTATATATATGTATACATAAAATATATATGAGGTATGATTCTTATATATATATGCCCTAATATTTATATAAGCCATAATATATATATTTATATGCCAAACTCTTTCATATATTTGTAATAATCCACTGTCCTTTGAGATGTAGCTACAGTTCCATTTCTCCATGATTTATGGTGATTGTAACTCCGATTTTGTTACACCTCAGTGTGGTGGCTCCGTACCGAGCATGCATGATGTTACTTGGACTTCTAACTTCATCTCCCACTTGCGTGGCTTCCAAACACAGCAGAATCACAGAACAAGTAGGCTGCCTACCAAAAGGCTGCTTTTTTTTCTGCCCAAGTCTATGTTGTTGATGCCAACATGATACTGATGCAACAAAACACATCCTGATTTTTATGGTAATTCTCTGTTCTTCTTCGCAGTCTACAATATTGTGAGAGTAGAAACATATCCAGGGAGTGGCAATCAGTGGCAATTCTTTGAGGGCAAAATCCTCTGACTTCTCAGCTTGAGAGAGGCTTTGGGTTGATGGCACTATTTCTGCAGTTATTTTCATGGCAAAAAGGCAAAAGGCAGGGAGGGAGGAAGGGGAACTGTGGAGCAGCTTTTTCTGCTGTATAACTTCATGTATCGATGCATTTTTGCCAACAGTTTCATTTCGCATAAAGCTTCAGAAAACCTGAAATGGAAGTTTTTCACATGCCACGTGGAACCCCTCTGAGTGCACAGAACAAGGAAAAGAGATCTGCCAGGAAATAAATAAATTAATAAAGAATTAAATAAAGGGGAAATTTGACCATTGCAACCAAATATGTACTTAACAGGGAGTGAAATGGGAGCCAGAGGGAAAAGTGTCAGGTACATCGCAGTGAAAGAGAGTTGTGAACATAGGGCTGCTAGTGTAGAACCACAGGAAAAAATAGTAGCTGAACTATTAGTAGTTCAGATTACCCCATTGGTAGCTTGATATTAATCTGTTCTTGACAAAACCCCCTTGGAATATTGGTTCACCTTTTGCTTATTCCTTAAGTAATAGCACATGTTTTTGCTATCAACATCGTTTTCCCCTGTGTGAAATACAATAATCCTTAATAGAGAAAATAGGCCAAAATTCTTTGAGATATTAGTTCTTTTTTTTAAGTATTATTTATTCTGTTTGGTGTATAGAGTCTTACCTGAATTTTTGGTTAATCAAAGGAAAATTTTACACCCGTGCTTTAGGAGAAGCGGGAGAGGTGGAAAACCGAGGAGGAGGTTGGGGCTTTTGCCTGGTTTGTTGATTTGGTGAAGGTTTTCCTTTGTTTTTGCTGGCTGAGGAAGTCTTGAATGGCTCCAGCTGCAGAGAGACCTTAGCAAGAAGCACAGCCTGAAATAGATGAACACTCGGATGGTCTCCAGAAACAGGTTATTCATGTCATGTTAGGAAGGCGAGCTTTGGAAAGCAGTTTAAGAAGGCTGTGCTCATTGTCAGGGAGTGGGTTTTATTTGGCTTTTTGATAGATGGAAGGTTTGAAAAATTCTTTATTCCTGTCTGCTATGGAAAATATAGAAAGCCTCCTTGGTCGTGACCTTGCAGCACCGCACATCTTGGCCAGAGGAGAGGTAACAGACCAGCAGCTACTGCTTGGGCAGCGCGGATAAAGAATGAGGATGGGCACTGACGAGAATAGCTTGGGAATACGCAGCTCCCTGCCTCGGGTCCCGTAAGGATGAGTTTGTCACAATAAATAAATAACAAGGGGATGGTGGAGGATAGAGATTAATTGGGTGACTGTACTACCGCCAATGGAGTCTCACCATATGGTGGACATGATCCTGCTTTGCTGATGTTGGTTTACTCACCAGTGTAAAATTGCATAGAAGCAGACCTGGAGGCTTTGACCAAAGCTACCAGATTTGCTCATTACACAGTTTCATCCTCACTTGCCTTTATACATGAAGTCAGGCATTGCAAAACCAGCTATTTAGTCATCCTAAATACTGTTGTTATTGTTAAACTGAGTGAGAAAATGCTCTGGAGAAAAATGAAGACATGAATTCTTGTCTTTGAAAATATCTAATAAGGATAAAAAAAAAAAAGGCAGATGAAACAGAAACTGAGAGTGAGTGGAAATATCCCTTCTAGGTGACTTTGGATCCGCTCTACCAAGTAATTTCCTACATAATGTAGTTGAAAGCTTCCTAAGTGGGCACTGCTGCTGCCGTTGCCATTGTAATGGCTGTATTGGTGGGAGTGATACTTTATTATCCAGAGCAGCGGCTTGAGAGCTCAGCCCCGTGCTTTTTACTCCTTTTGGTAACTGTGCCTCTGAAGGTAAATCACTTAACCTCTATGTGCCTCCTCCAGCCCTGTGTAAAGTGGGCATAGTTATGCTCACCTTTCCCACAGAGGTATTGTAAAGCTTAGTTTAATGTTAATAAGATGTTTTAATTTCCAGGATAAAAGGATGTTCTATAAATATACATTAGAAGTAATAATACTTTTAATGTATGCCATTATTTTATAACAGTGCTTTTCTAGTTTTAGAAATTTTTTAGCGGCTTGAAATTATTACAGACACCATTTTTGTTAATTAAAGATTGACATTCGGGCAGACTTTGGTGAATTGTTCTATAAATCCACATCCGTGTGCACTGAGCATGCCCAGAGCCGTGCCTCACCTGCACTTTGGGATCATCAGCACAGCCCTTTGGCTTTTAAAACAATTCTTGGATGCCTGTGCTCAGAAGTTTGATGGCTTCTAAATAGAACGGTTCAAATATTTCAAAGCACTTGAGATTCCTACAGTGTGAAGCAATTTCAAATTATTGTACTGCAATTAATTTTAAATAACGGAGCACCACATATGCCTGGGAAGCCCGTTCAGATCCAAATGGAAGCTCTCTAAAAACTGAAATGATTCAATAAATTTCAATCGCTCTCAAGAAATGGGGCGAAGGACTGTAAATCATTTGGTGAGGGGGATAGGCAAATTTCCTCCAAGTGAATCTGAGGGTAGAGACTCTAATTAGATTTTTTATTTTGGGGCTTATGATGATGAAATGTAGGTTAATTTATATTTCCCAGGGATATGAGGGCAGCTCTTGTTGATCCATATGGTTTCTTGTAGCTCTTATATAGGCTGCTTTTTTTTCCTTCCTTTCCCAAGATTACAGAAACTTAGCAATCCAACTTTGCACATATTTTTTTTCCATTACAAATATCTTTCCCTCCAAATCTGTATAAAAAGACATGAGAAAAATATTGGTCCACAGCTAGAAATGCCAAGTATATTTTTAAATGCAGCTAAAAAAACGACTGCAGGATTCAAGCATTGTGCAGCATGGAAGCTAACGCTTTGTGGAGCTGGGCTGCTCCATGAATATGAATTTTTAGATGCTTAAATCAGTGATTCAGGTACAACCTTGTATCTGTAGGTACCAAAGTGGATTACTGCCTGATAGCTGTTCGTTAGCTTAGAGCATGTTCTCTGTCCTTCCCTTACAGATGTATTAGGAAGATGCTATCTCCTGTAGGAAGGCTGCTAAAAATATTGATGCGAGACCTATTGGAAAGTAATGTCATTTCCATTGGCTTCAGCTCAGCTCCAGGAAAATCCGTGTGCCGGTTCCTCCTCCTGCCGCAGCCAAGCGTGGTTGTGTGCGGCTCCCCGCGCCATGCACTTAGCTCTAGGATTACAATTCCTCCCAAATCTCGGAGCCAGAAATTAGGAATTAGTGCTCCCGCCGACACTCGGTTGACCCTCCTGTTTCCCTCTTTCCCAAACAGGAGAAAATAGGGCAGCACAATCGCTCTTGGTGCAAGAGCTCGGTCGGCACTTGCTGTTGGCACGCGCGCTTCCTCCAGAGACACTGGCACCGCTCGGCACACGGCTCAGCAGGGTCTGGTGCCCGCTCCTCGGTGTCCCCTCTCCTTGGGGTGGGACAGAGCCCTTTGAGGGTGCTGCTCTGCCAAGCCAGCCATTGCCATCCGGGAAGAAAGCGTCTTTCTGAATTGGCTCCATGTCTGGTGGGCTTTTCCCGGGTGGAGGAGCCAGGGAAAGGGAAAGGGGCCCCTCAGCAGGGTCTTCCTTAAGGCCTTACCTTACTTTTAGACAGTTGTCATTATCTTTGTCTAAAGGTCATGGCTAAATTGAATAAAAGGAAAGCTGTGTGTTCCTGTCGATGCACAATGGCAGTATTGACTTTCCTAATCCAGTTTGCTGAGGGGTGAGAGAATTAAATTAGATATCTAAGCACAGAAATTGAGAGCCTTTGAAAACAAAGATAAGGAGACAGCCTGTATTTTCCTTTTCCTGGGAGCTCTGGGCTCAAGATTTTGCAGGTGTGTCATCTGATCCATGGCTTGCATCGATCAAAACTGTGCCAATGCATATTTAATTAGCAAGGGGACCCTGGATGCATTATGGCCATCATCCCTATATTGAATGGACTGTCAGACTTTCTGAATGCCTCCCCACACCCCACCCCCCCACCCCCCCCCCGCTTCGTTGTTTGGGGAGCTTCTGCATTTTGTCTGAGCAGCTAAAAGTTTCTTTGTTTTTAGCTGGTGATGCATACAGCACCACTGAGGAGAATACAAACAAGTAAAGTCCTAAAGTGTTTATTTTGTCTAGGAAAAAGGGCTGAACCAATTTGAATCCTTTGGGTAACGGATTTTTGTATCTCTTGGAATTAAAGAAAAAAACAACACACAACCCCACAGTTGCATGATGTTTACTTTAAGAATATTCTATTATAACAAATAAAATCTGTGCTGTGGGATTTCTTAAGGAAGCCTTTGATGACAATTTGAATTAAGTCAAAATTAACGTTTGCTACTGCAAAGGAATAAATAGAAAATGTTTCAGAAATGAATCAGTAAGCAGGAATCAAAGGCTGTAAACTGGTTTAAAAACAAACATTTAGAAGTGAATCAAATAGTTGTTTGTAATATCAAGGAACAAATATGGGAATACACAGATTCCCCACATTCTAGGCTATCACACGATAGCAGTAAATCATTTATAGGCTTGTGAGAACAAAGAAAGTTGATTTAAAATGAAACCATTTTTGATACAGCTTTAGGGTCTCGCAGCCTCTCGGTGAAGTTTCACGTTCTCCTTCCCTACGGGGAGGAAAGTCATCAGGAATTTCTGCATCCAAAGTAAAGTTAGCCTGGGAGTTGCGGGTATCTTTGTTTGCATCTACCTTGGTACAAAGCCTCCCCAGCAGAGAGAGTGTTGCCTGATAAACAGATGTAATACACAAAGTCTGCTTACAATACCGAGCAACAGACTGTGGGCACATGTTTTGGTCTCATTCAAACTCATCAGCATAGTCTAGCTAGCTGTTTTGTTGCTAGTCTACTTACGGGGTAGCTTAGGAGCGTCTTACTGGTGAAGTAACAAGGAGGGGTTTTGCCACAAAAGTTTTGTGGCAAGGGCTCACGGGAAAATCATTTGCATACATCTTGTTACAAAGGCTGACTACTTCCTGGCTTAGACAAAGTGTTGCCTGATAAACAGACTTAACACACAAATGTCTGTCTGGAATAAACAACAGCAAGCTTTGATTTACATTTCCATTATCAAAGATAATCTCTTTCCCAGTGTACAGGAATTAAGAGTCCTCGCCTTATAAAAAACAAACCCAACCAGGCTGGCACCGCAGGGATTTTACCACTGCAGAGCCTTATTCGAGAGCAGCAGGGATGGGGTGAACTTGTACAGGGGGGTAGAAAATAAAACTGGAAATCTGGTAGGGATATGTGCCTGTGTGGCAGTGAGGAGTATGATAATGAAGCACTTTGAACTCCCTATAAAAGTTGACTTGAAAGCCATGGCTGGAGTTAAACGGAGAGCCAGGCCTTCCTTAAAAGTAATAGTAGTAGCCACCAAAATAGCCGTAAATAATAATTCTAGCATATATGGAGTAAGCCCTATGTGCTCATATTATAATGTATAATGAAGGGAAAGCGAGTGTAAAAGAGCCTCAGTCCTGGTGCTGGTTTCTGTTTGTAAATCCTTTAAGCTCACCGTGTAAGACTGTACATAAAGGAGCATGATTTAGATTATTTTCTTTTTTTTTTTAACATATATAAATCTTTGGTAGAATCCATGCCCCAAATTATAGATGAAAAATTTATTGCATGAACACAACCCAGCCATATAAATTTTTTATTACAAATAAGACTCTGAAATTTGAATAAAATATGTCAGTTTATTATACAATATTCCCCACCACCACCACCTAAACATGATATGAATGGAAAATCGAAGTTGTGAGGTGCTGGTCTGGCCGTGGAGGAGCCCATGGCGGAGAGGAGCAGGCTCAGCATGGGCAGTGGCAGCAGAGCCCGGCTCATCTGGCATCGCCAGCAGTATTTTGACTCCACTATGCAGGGATCACCTTTACTCTTTGGAGTATAGATGCATCTGCACCTGAGTTATGACACTGGCTGCTAGCGAGGGCTCTACATAGGAAAAACTAAGCTCAACAGCAATGAATTGAGTTTGTGCAGACAATAAGGCTGGTCCCTGCAAGTCACTTGTTACCCCAGGCTGGAAAACACAGTGTGTGGAGAAGGTGTGAGTGACCAAGAAATCATCCTGCGTCTCCCAAGTCAGGTAGCCATGAGGTGGTTCAGCACTGAGGAGTGCCATGACACTTGAAGCGGTTTTTTTGGTGCATGAGTGTTAACAACTCTTCACTGTCTGTGTCACAGTCTACAAAAAAGAACAACATTGTCAGTCTGTTGACACTGGTCCTGTCCACGGGCCAGACTTTCCTGGGAAGGTTTTATTCTTTCCAAACAATGGAGCGCTCCCTTCCAGTGCTCTGAGCTCTGCTTCCACGCAGCCGTCGTGCAGCCCGGCTGGGGCTGTGCTCCTGCTGCAGCTGAAAGGCAAAACTGAGCATTGAGAAGTCCAGAGCTTCCATCCTGGAGTTGCAGGTCCCTGTCTGCTTATGCTTGGAGATCAGACAGACCTGGGTCTTGGGTGTAACCTCCTCTGTAGTGCTGCGGTAGCGTATGCGTGAGAAACAGATTCAAAGAGGAACGGAGAATAGAGGTGTAGTAGGGAATGCTACTTTGGAAAAACTAGCCTGTTTTGTTGTTGTTTTCTTTTTTTTTCTTTATCCTTTAATCATAGTTGATGCTTGGAAGTAGAGAGTACAATAGCTTCAACGTGCTTTTTATCCTGTTTCCCCGTGATTACAGTTGATAGCAGATCCCCTTGAGCGTCCCTCATCCAATAACCTGGACTCCCATGTACGCGCTCAGTACTAACTCTGGCTGCTTGAGGGTTAAGAATTCCAACCACTAACTTTTCTTTAACTAAAAAAGCCCCCAAATAAAACCCATTGTGCTATTCAAGGTTAAGCTTCCTTAAATATAAAACTAGATTCCTTGGTGATTTTTATTTTATTTTTTTTAATCAACAGTCTTAATAGTGGTTCCTCACTATAATATTTCCAACTCCATCTGAAATTATTTAAATCCTCCCCTTAATAACATGCACTTTATTGTAATATACAGATTCTTTGGCTTCCTACCAGCCTTAGCTTAAGGCACCAATGAAACTCGTTGCCGCAGGGGGCCGTAGATTCAAGAGGGGCTCGCATCTACTGTATATTTTGTTTTGTATGTTTTCCAATGGCTCTAATTATTGCAGGTGGTAGAATTTAACTGGCAGTGTTGTTGCTAAAGAAAATAGGCATAAAGTGTATACTGTTTTGCAGAGTGGCTATCAAATATATAGAAAAGAGAAAATCAAATGAATTGTTAAACTGCTCTATAGTAAGTGATTTTATTGATTTAATGCAAATGCTTATGAAAACGATCTTCCATTTATATCAATTATGTATGGGTAAAAATTAATTTATTCCTCCGGTCACCTGTTTGGCTGACTGACTCAGCAGGACACACATTCCCCCTTCCTGGTGTAGCCGAGCCCGCAAACCGATCCACATCCCCAAAACTGGAATTGCAAAGTTTCCATGTGCAAAAGCAACAAAAAAGCCCCGACAGGAGTTCCTGCCAAGTGCTGCAAAAGCAGAGAGCGAGCGGTGGAGCCTGAGCAAGACTCTCTCGTCCTAGGCAAGACTGTAAAATACAACGGCTCTGATTTTGCCAATCCCTTAACCATGTGGCTGCACATTTATATGTACCGGATCATCTGCAGCATCTGAATAAAATCAGGGAAGCAAAATTCTGCATATAAACATTTTGGCTAAGTGCCTTAACTCCGTCTTCTTATCTGGGGTTTCCACAAGATGCCACCTTGCATAACAATGCTGAGCATACGCTTGCCCAGTACATGTTTTCGGTAGCCTCCCGTGATCACAACCGCTGTCAATTGGTTTGAATTCTACCTCATCCTGCTTTTTATTGCCCCGTGCCCCTCCGGCAAGAATGGTGCTAAAAGCCTTTGTTGTCTTTTTTTTAGGAATTAATATTTAATTTCAGCAGAAGGGGTGGGTTACAGGGAAACCGAATCAGGAAAAGCCTGATCGCGGTAGCCAGAGTAATAAAAGAAGAAAGTTAAGATTCAGTATGCAAACAAATGTCCCACGGCCCGTAGAGTCTCTCTTGTGCCACTGGCTTTGGTGTTGGGAAAACAGCGCTCCACGCAAACAAAAGTACTTTGTTCCTCCAAATCCAGGAGCAGCTCCGGGTCCGTGGGCTGCCCACTGGCTGCAGGGCTAGGCTAGGACCATGGTGCCAGGCTGGGGGCTGAGAGCCGCCACGGAGCCCTCATCCCTCTCCCTGCTTCCCTGGATTCAGTGACACTGTGATAGGAAAATGTCCTTTGAGTCCCATATTTCTGCCGTAACTTTTTCCAATATATAATTTTTTTGTGGAATTCTGACCCTACTTTAAATATTAAGTGCAAATGCTGATTGAGCCTTGAGGAAAAGGGAAACCTTAAAATATAAGCAGGAGCCTAATGCCTGCCATGTAAAATGAAATCAGTTGAATGTCAATTTTGAATGTTAACTAAATATTTTATATTCCTAATATTTTACCTTTGTTTCTACCTCTGTGGTATCAGAAACCTAAAACTTCCAGACAAAATCCAGTGTCCAGAATATAACAGCACCATACACGTTACCTGTTAAGTCTATGTGTTGTCACTGATTTGAGCTTCAGAGATAGCTCAAAAGATCAATATTTAAAACAAAATTGCAGAATAATTTTTTGTAACTGGGTTTCATTGGAGAAATTATTAAAAATAATAAATCCAAAAGGCAGGAAGTGGATTCTGGCCACAGTGGGAAACAGATCACTTTTTAGGAGAATTTCACCGATTTTAAATAGAAGCATCAGGGCTGAAGCTTCCTTTGCTAAATACTCTGAGCGTTCTTCTTCTGAAATTTTATCACAATTTGGTTTGTGAGCACTTTTTTTTTACCTGTGGCTTTTTAATTTATACGAGATTGTCCTCTAAGCTTCTGAATGATACCTAATGCATCCAGTCAGCAGGTAAAAAAAAATCTGAATATTTAAAATAGGCATTTTCTTTATAGTGCTCTGTGGTAATTAAAATCTTCATTTGCTTAAAAGCAAGGAACCTTTTTCAAGCAATAAATTAGCATTGCTTGACCCAAGGTCACTGGTAGTACTGCTTCTTCCAGCACTATTAATACCTCAAAGAAAAAGAAGGGGTGGTGTTATCACTCTTGCAATAGAAGTAAGATTTTCAATTTAATCACAGTTAGGTGACGTGACCTTTTGATCTTGCATTGACTTCTCACTGAAATGTGGTCAAATTTTAGACAGCTAATTCCAAACTCTGCAAAGTCAAGGTGAAGTCAGAAAATAGGTTTGCCACCGGTGGGGGATGTTTTTGGTGCAGTTGCAAGTGGTTTTGGTTCCTAAGTTTTGTTTCACAGCGAAAACTTTTTATGGGGTCAGTAAAATCAGAACAATTCCTAGGGGAAGAAAAAGAATCTTTTTCTATTGGTATTAATTGTGAAAAGAGTAATTTGGGGGATTATTTTATATATTTTTTTCATACAGGTATGGGCACATTTTTTCCCAATTCATAGGGATGGAAATAATTCTGAAGGAAAACACTATTTGACTAAAGCATCACCTAAGATTAACTTTTAAACTAAAGAGCAACCATCTTCGCAGAAAGTAGAGTTAATAATGTGTAAAAAATGCAAACCACTCCTATTTACACACATCCCTTTATAGGTCAGTTTATTATTTTAGGCAAATAAATTGTGTTCCTTGGCGAGCGTTAGCTGGGAGTTTGCAGGACCCAGGATTTACACCAGTCCTAAAGCAGTTCATCCAGGATCTTAGTCTCATTTGTACCACTGCGAATCAGCAGCGATGCCGTACGTAGCACTGTCAGCACTGTGAAAGTATGACTAAAATCAGCTCTTCTAGGAGTTTGGCAGATTTTTGTTTCAGAAAATGCATAGACAACAATCTCCACGACTCTGTAGTGTTGCTTAGCTACCTTTATATGCCTGCTTGAAAATATGTTTTGAGACTTTACTATGTGTTGGATTAAGGCTCTGGTTTGTATACAACAGAGAGGCTGCATTCAAAAAAACATGTAGGAGAGTAGTTTAAATATGCCTTCTTTAAAAAGAAGGATTCTCAAAGCCTAATTTATGCGAACACACACCCCAAGCACTCTGTGTAGTGCCGTAAACACGATTCCCTTTTTTTTTTGGCTAGCAAAATATTACCTGGGCACGGGACTTTCGCATTATCATGTCCTAGTGCAACACTCCTGTCCTTAGTTTGTACTCTCAGCCTTTTGAGGAAGTCTGGCGCCTCTGATCTATTTTCCACAGCAGACCCTGTAATTTTTGGCTGTATTTTATGTTTTTCAGATTCAAGTCAATCTGAAAGTCCCAGCCAGCCAAGTGAAGCTGATATTAAGGACCAGCCAGAAAATGGTAAGTTCTTACCTGCTGCTCCTGCTTTGGGATATTAGAACAGCCCATATTTCTAAAGATTTTTTTTTTCCCTATGTCTAATATAAAGATGATTCAGAATGATTGGCATGGGATAGCCACAGATAGGTTGTGTACTCTCCTCATAGTTACAATGCTACTGTTTCACTAACCTAAGGTAGCATTTAGTCCTGGAGAGAGACATTTTTTTCCCCTTTTAAAATAATTTTAATTAGGGAGATGCCATTAAAGAGCCTGCTGTATGCAACCCTTATCCTTATTCCTCCATAGCAAAGGCTTTCAGTCCCTGGGCCGTGAGTCATGACCCCCTAGGGGTGTGTGCTTCATCGCTTCCATTTTTATCTATGTGCTTTTAACTTCATTTTGTTTATTGATGCTCTCACATGACACACTCAAGTACCTAACTTTCGGTATGTGGCCAGCCATCATTTTAGAGCGCAGGAGCTCAGACAGACCCACCAAACAAAATGGTTGCTTTGAAATATGTTGCTGCAGACCCATTCTCTACGGCAAAAATCTGCTAAACAAAACAGAGCAGCCACACTCCCAAATGCTGCTGTTTCAGGGCAGGACTGCACAGCCATAAACATCCCAGCTGCTCAGGCAGGTACCACTGCAGGACTGATACTGGTGCTAACGGCATTGCCTCTGCTTTGTCATTGATGTTCTTTAAAGGTTGTAGACACTATGGGTGAGCAGGTCAGGGAAGCTCAACTAGCACTTGTTGCTGCTTCTCCTCTATATATTCTCAATGCCATTGTTTCAGGTGGCAGCAGTGTGAGTTTATTTGGAAGGAGCAGTAGGTTTGTGGCTTTTGGGGAACATTAATATTCTTTAAAGTAGAAGAAATAGCTTCTAGTGAGCCAATGGCTTGCTTTGTAAAGCAGCCTGAAGAAAAATCATTCCATAATTCCTGTAGGGACTGTATGTGAAAGGATAAGTACATGTGTAAGGCAACAGCTTCTCTTTTTATGTTTAAATAAGGTAGATTTTTGTTGCCCCATTGGCAACTGAGTTTTGTTTTACTACTTACATTTAGGACTTAGAAATAATGTCTCCCAAAGTGAAAGTGGTTATGATCAGTAGTTTCTTTTGACTCTTCTCATACATAACCAGAATTTCTTTTAGTAAGACCGAAATGCAGATGGGGCACGCACTGTACTGGGGTCCACTGTGCATACACAGGAAAGAGTTTGTGTGAAGGATTTATGTCTCCAAAATCTATCACCATCTCATGTAGAAATATTGTATCTATAATAATATAACTGTGATTGCCCTTTCACAGAACATCTAACTGCTTTTGCCTCAAATCCCTACGACTGTATCTGTGTTTAGAGTGTATTTTGGGGACTTTATTAGCAACCAAACAAGTTGCAAGTGGGAGTAAGGTTGAAGGGCTATATTCGCATCCAGACTGCATTTGGATCAGGGTTTAAAGAATTAAGGGAAGAAGAAGATGCTTAGGTACATAAAAACCTTTAAAATACTAGCATATATTGTAGGACATAGAACATAGGGCTGATTGGTCTGATAAGATTTTGGCTTTTGGGATTCCTGTATTTTCCTGCCATTGAAATATGAAAGGTTTCATATTTTGATAGATTTTGTGCTGCTCATCTCTAAACATACCATCTTAAAACATTTCTGCCGTCTCTGATCGACAGTGCCTCATTTCCTTTATCAATCCTGTTCACAGAAATTCTAATTTGTAGCCAAAGGATTGCAAGGTTAAGAGAAGAACTGACTAAACTGTGATTTTTGTTCTGCCAATTCTGCTCTGTTTTTTTTTTTTTTTTATAGTAGGGAATATGTTGCCTATGTTTATTAAATCATATTTTAATTTAGAAAGTATTAGGCACCAAGCATGTTATTATTTCTTGTTTAGATAATACTCTTTCACAGCTATTAAACCACAGTTCTTCTTACCCTGCAGTTTCTTAGTCTTAAGGAAGCCTATTACTCAACAACCGCCCCAAAAAGCAGCAATGTCAGTGTTTAATAATGTCAAATCTATCAGAGCCTAGTGAAATGAAATCTCTCTGATTTGGAGCCTGAGTCTTCCTTGTAAAACAAGCTTTTAGTGAATTCTTGGAACTTCACTGGTGACCTGCAAAGGGTACTTTTTTTTCCTTAATAGACAGGAAAAGGATTTTCCTTTTTCTCTTTTACTAAAGGGTATTTTTCCCCACCACAGCAGAACCCTCCCAACCGATTACGCACCTTTTGCAGTGCCTGTGTGGGAGACTTTCCTTTACAAATGCCTCTAACACAGTCTGTTGGCCCTAAAGGGGTTGCTGCCCCTGGGCAGACGCTGAGCTCATTCTCAGCACACAGAGTCCCCCAGCTCGCAGTGTACCCAGTGTGTAGATCAACACAGATCTGCAGTTCTTATCTACTGAACGTGAGGATGAAAGCAAAACTGCAGGCTTTAGAAAATGAAAAACTGCACGCACAGGAACGGACACAATAAATCATATTAGCTGCGTTGTTCTACACTTGCTGTAGACCCACTTCCACAGGGCCTGATCCAAATCCCTCTGGAGTCAATGGGAGTCTCGTAATTGATTTTACTGAGAGTGGGAACGAGCCCACACAGAGAGGAAGAGGGTTTTTTTAAATCAAAGACAAATAGTATTGTACATAATCTTATTCCTGCTGATGCTGACAGCGGAATGACCAGATTGAGGGCAGATTTGGAATCATTTTGCATGTGTTTCTGGAAGACACAAAGGAGTGTATCGATTAAGTACTACCTTCTACATGCATGCATTCCTTCATTTTAAAATAATAAATCTTTAAAGGCCTTGTGAGGGTTATACAGCCTCTCTACTTGCCTGTTAATATCCTTTCTGTTCCACTCCATAAATTCTAGAGCTATTTATTATACACATATATTTTGCATACCTTGAGTAATGTAGGTTCAAAAGGGTCAACTATACAGCCCTGGAAAAGAAGGACTCCTACTATAGATTTTAATTTATCATTCTAAATTGTATGTGTTATTTTGGAAAACCTGTATGTCTAACCTTCATTAGAGTGAATTTTATGGGGAAAAAAAAAGCTTTTCTTTCTTAAGGCCCCTCTATTTTTCTCGTGGGCTTTACAGTTGCAATATCTGGTGGAGCATCATCACAGAGGGAGGAGATGGTGACATCTGCTCTCAGTGGTGGCTTTAACACCAACTCTAGCCTGTTTTTCAGCTTCCATTGAGCCAGAATAGTTTTCAGGCAGTCATTCTCACGATCACTAGTGTAACTTTATACAAATATTAAGTATTTTATATTTTCTTCAAGAGAGAGGTATCCAGCGTGATGGTCATGAGGAGCAAATATGGAGGTGAGACAGGACCTGTTCATGCATGCATGGTCCTAAGACTAGGGATAAAGCTGACGTAGAACCAGTGTGCAAACTGCTGCTGCCTCTCAGGTCTGTTAGAATGGGAAAGAAGCTTCTGGGGAGAGGAAGGAACCCCAGAATTCGTCTGTTTATGATGTGGGTGAGGAAATTCGCAGGCAGGATGATGAAAGAGACCAGCAACTTCATTTGAAAGGCAGGAGCGTGTTCCGATGCCCCGATAGTTTGCTCAAATGAGGGGGTTTTTTTGACCAGCTGCGTGGAACACCCCGTGTGGAAAATTCCCCACTTTTGTAATTGCCTAATGGTACGTAAAAGCTTCATTTCAGTTGGCACCGCAAGGTGATTTTGCAATTCATCCAATTAAAAAAAAAAAAAAAAGGGGGTTATTGATTTTAAAAGCTGGTTAAATGCACTGGTTTGGTGGTGTCTGCGATAAACAGACTAGTTTGCAGTGAACTGAGGATGACAAAATGGCTAGTCTGATGTAGTGAAGTGACTGCATGCCTGGGGATCAGGAACAACTGAATTCCCGGCTCAGCACTGCCGTGGACTCTCTCTAGGGCTTTAATTCTCACTTTCAGGCGTGGAAACAGCCATCAGATAGAGTTTCTTTTTGTCAGTAGGATTATTTTAAACTTTTGTAGGAAAACTTTTCAGTCTTTTTGTCTGCAGAGGGAGGATATTTGCAATTGTAGCTTTCAGAGATTTATTGACTATTAACAGTCAAATCCTGCTCTGCTCCATCAGGAGTTTAGCTCTGGAGAAAGGCAGGGAGTTAATAATTGTGGTACAGCACTGTGTTACTGCTGTCAGTAAATGGATGTCAGACATCCACCTGGCAATGTTTGTGTTTGATGTGGTAGTGCTGGGGAATTAATAACTGCAGCGTAAAGGTACACACGCAGTGTGCTGTGTACAGCAGAAGAATGCTGTGTCATTTCCTACACACCGCTGATGGGATTTGATAACTCCAAGTTGGGAGCAAACCACTTTAATTGTAGATTAGCAACTTCTTTTTACAGAAGTGGGTAAATTCTGCCATTTCAAGTGGGCAAGGCAGCAGTCATCATTACAGCTGAGTCCAAATGTGCACCAAATTCATTGCTCAAACAGTTCCTATATCTAAAAACTAAAAATGTTTAATGCTCAAACCAAATGCCTTTTAGTTTTAATGTATTCTTGCTGCTTTGAGCTGCAAGTACCTTAACAGCACTGCAGGAAATGAAAGGCACATTGTTC
Source organism: Pezoporus flaviventris (assembly GCF_033815535.1). Classification (NCBI taxonomy): domain Eukaryota; kingdom Metazoa; phylum Chordata; class Aves; order Psittaciformes; family Psittacidae; genus Pezoporus; species Pezoporus flaviventris. Next base: position 143,564 of record NW_026892607.1, read on the forward strand.
CTTGTAACATTAAGGGGGAAAAAAACAGAGGGAAAAAGAAAACCAATGATGTACCATAACTCACAGAACTCGTTTTTCAACCCTGCTGTAATTACACTGGACTTGTAAATATCATCTGTGAATTCTTTGCTTAAGTAGGGCTGGACTTGAGTATTAAACCATAAAAAAAATGTTTGAGTATATGCTTACTTTTCCATGCCTAAAAACATAAAGGAAGAAATGCTGGTCCTCAAGAAAGAGAAGGCAATAGTGGGAACATATGCAAAGAGAAGTTTCCTTTTCTCCTTCTCTAGGCAAGGCTGGTCATGGTAGGGCTAACACACCTTTAGCTGCAAGGAAGGAGGGGATTATGTGCAACCTGGTAAAATGCAAGAGCAGCTTGTGGAAAGACCTCTCTGCCTTAGCTAACAGGTTGCAGAGTTCAGCTCTTTGTTGTGTGTTTTCTTTCTGGTCCTAAAACCTGACATTCCTGTTCCATGCAGTGGGGTAGCTTCAAGCAGTGGAAGTGGTGCCCATGTGGCCCAAGGGGTAGACACTCCTCTTGGATGCTGAGTTCACTGTTCAAACCCTCTTCTCAAGCTGAGATTGGCAATAACTCTGTTCTTTGTGGTTGTCCTCATTTCTCAACTATGTTTTAAGTTAAAAGGTAGCTGAGAGATCTCCAATTCATTTTTAACTAGTAGAAACATCCTGCCTTCCAAGGCCATCCCTTCTCAAGCCACGCCTGACCTCCCATCTCTGCTGCTTCAGGGGGAGTCCAGGTGCCTCATGGGCTCTCTCAGCTGTGACTGAACATGATGCCAACCAGCTTTACACTTACTCTCCAAGGAGGTGCTGCAAGTGCAGCAGGAACTGAGGTATCTGAAGGGCCAGTTGTCCTTGGATAGTCCCCGTAATTCCCGCCTAAGGAATACACAGAGATGAGCGGTTGCTAAACACACAGTGCTGAGACTGGTCCTGTTAGAAAGGGCATCATCTCAGACGATGAACATCCCTGAAGCACCTCCTTTGCAGCAGAAAACCGACCCTTGAAGAGGAGTTTTCCATCAGTGAGAGTTGCAAACACAGTAATACAGTAATGGCAGCTTTTATTAGTGCTCTTGTTCATTGGATCGTTTACATCCGAATCTTATAAATGCAAGAAGACTCTCCTCTCTTGTTTACAGAGCAACACTGAGAAGTTATCACAGCCTGAGGGACTAATCTAAAATTAACTTTGCTTCAGAAAAAGCCTTAAGAAAAAAAAACAAAAAAAAGCCCTTAGCATTTTCAGTGAGGAATCTCATCGCTGGCACTGAAGTCAAAGCTCCTGGTAATGTCAGCTTGTTTGCACCTCTGTAACTTGCCAGGACCAAATTCTGAGCAGATTTGCACCCTTATGGATTGCATTGTCTGCCGGGAACAGCACTGGGGAACTTTGTCCAGGCTTAAAGCTGTGGCCAAGCAGGAGAGCTGTGATAGGGCTGGTCTGAGGGCTGCACAGCATCGGCTGTTGACTCTGACAGGAGCCATCAGCTGATGAAGGGCTGATGAGGGCCAACCTATGCTTCATCACCCCCTGTAAGAGAGCGCATGTAGGCAGTTCTGAAAGCCAGCATTTCCTGAGGAAACAAAAGCAGATACGTCTGGTTATAAATTTAACTTATGTGTGATTTAGTCTTGCATTTTTTTCATCTTATTTCAATACAGATCCATCCCAACTAGAACTAGAAATGCAGTTTTTTAATCATAGTTGTCTAGATCTGAAACTTTGCAGCATCCAGCTGTATTTCCCAGCCAGTTTTATGACTGTCACAAAGAAGCATCTGAATAATTAGGGAAGAAAACACCATTTTTTTCTGTATTTTACCATATTTTCATTGAGATTCACACTCAAAGTCAAATGTTTTTGTGCCACAGATTGTGAGGCACAGTTACACCATTTCCAGGATTTAGCAGGTCCTCTGCTAGCTCAGGATTTAGCCTGCTTATCAGTAGCTGGCACTCTCTTGAGGGGACCCTGTGATGGCAACAGCGAACGGTGTTGACTGTCAATCGGATGAGATATGTGGCTGTCAGTCAGGGTCAGTTCTGCAGCCTCTGCTGGGGCCAAGTGGAGAGCCTTTCTCTCCAGAGACCAGCAGTGTTTGAGACTTGAGGATTGACAGAGGACTTCAGTTTTCACTGCTGCTAACCATTAACCTTCACAAGCAGAGCATTCCCACAAAAAACTAATCCAAGGCGAGTATGACAGGAAATATTCAAAGCATGAAATGAATGCTTATAGCATGACAAAGCAGGGCTTGAAAGACATGAAACGTTCATTACGCTCGGAGTGGCTGAATGCTGCAAAGGAAAGGAGAAATCAGAATGTGGCTAGAGTATATGTTTTTATTTCTCCATATGTGTGTATAGGAAAAAGGCAGTGAACCTTTCCAGTGGATAAGGTGCATAAATACAGCTGTGATTATTCTAAGTCATTTCAAAATACTTTTTTGTTCTCTTGCTCCGTTCCGTTCCTTCCAGCATATATTTATCCATGAGATAACAGCAAGGGCCATCTGCAGGGCAGCTTGAAAACAGGCTGGCCAGGAACCCCCTCCCTGGAAGCTCCTGTGCATTGTGTGTTGAGAGGTGCCTCAGTGCTTACTTGAACCAGAACTCCTGGGGTCCTGGGAAGGGTGGCTGGAGCTGTGAGCATGCTCCAGTTTTCACTACAACCAGGGGGGGTTTTGTATGTCTCCTTGAGAGACTTGCTTTTTAATTAACATCTGAGAGTTGAGTTGCATCAGAGTAATTGCTACCACCGGAGCAGACCACAGGCTGAAGGATGCTTTGGAATGCCCACCAAGAAGCTGGGCACTTAGGGAAAGGAGTTTATTTGTGGTATGGGCATCATTTTAATTTGCTGTCCAGTAGAGATTAGTGGGAAGAGAATGTGATGCCAAGGCCTAAACGGCAAAACAAAACCCCCAACCTATCTATTTGTCTTTCTATGTAAGAATTTCCTAATGCCTGTAATGTAAGACAAAGGGAAAACTGACTTGGAGGAAAATTGCCTTCCACAATAACCAAGAAAAAAACCCACAAAACGCCCACACCAGAGCAGCGTGATCCAAAATGTGAACTTTTTACGCCTCCCCAACCTTCTAGGTTAGGCTTCCAACCAAGTGATCTTTTATTATCACCATGATATACCCTTGACATAATTTGGCGCAGTAAAGCTTCTTCTGCTGAACTCGTGATTTCATTTACTAGATCTGATGAAAGTTCTGTGAACCACGGGAAAATGTGATAATTAGTAGTTTAATTCTTTTAGGGTGTGCGTATTAATTGAAAAGGCTTGAACTATAAATACAGGGCCTGTGGATAAAAGCACACTCTGAAATCAGTCGCTTATCCCAAGTATTCATTACTTCACATCTATTTAGGTAGAGCCTCTTTGCAGCAGTGCCAGTCGGCTGTTGAAGTGAGTGGGAGCTCTCCACTCAGACATCGCAACAACAAACTCTCATGCGATTGGAAGCACTCCCTGGCCAAAATTTAGCCCTCTGTGGTCAGACCACTGGAAGTTAAAAGCGAGTGCTGGGAGCTGTGCCCTGCAGAGGAGCGCTGTGCAAGCTGCAGAGGACAGAAGAAGATGAAGGCAGGCTGCTCGATCCTGGCAGCCAAGGGGGAACATCTTTCCTCTACCCAGCAAGTCCACCCAGAGCATCAGAGGTCTCCCAAAATGTCAGCCTGGCACTTCAGAACAAGCTATGTTTTTACTCCTATTTACACACTTATCCTTCACCATACCTAGGGCCATCAGCACCTAAACCTTTGCTGCTTCAGAGCTTGGTTCATTGTAGCGGTAGGATAACGGGGAATAGTTTTAAACGGAAAGAGGGGAGATTTAGAGTAGATCTTAGGCAGAAGCTCTTCCCTGTGAGGGTGCTGAGGCGCTGGCACAGGGTGCCCGGAGAAGCTGTGGCTGCCCCATCCCTGCCAGTGTTCAAGGCCAGGTTGGGCACAGGGACTTGGAGCAGCCTGCTCCTAGTGGAAGGTGTCCCTGCCTGTGGCAGGGGTTGGAGCTGGATGAGCTTTAAGGTCCCTTCCAACACAAACCAGTCTGGGATTCTGTGGTTTGGATGTGAATGTCAGAGTGTAGCACAGGGCAGCTGCCGAGAGCTGCGGTAAGGGATCGTGCATTCTCACTCACATTCACGTGTTCTTTTGTTCTGACTTCCTGACTGACACAGGAGGTGCTCTGTTGGCTCTAGGCCTTTCCAAATATGTATCTATACTATGAAAATGTGTACTGTTATTTCACACCTTCCTCTGGTTTCTGTGTGTGGTGTAGTGCCTGGATGAATCATACCTTAGCTTACAGGTAGAAGGTGATTTTCTTTCACATAGATTCTAACCTTTGTGTTCATAGTTGGTTTCCACACTCAGAAATAATCTATATATTGTGGCTGCCCCATCCCTGGCAGTGTTCAAGGGCAGGATGGATGGGACTTGGAGCAAGCTGCTCTAGTGGAAGGTGTCCTTGCCCATGGCAGGGGGTTGGAACTGGATGAGCTATAAGATCCCTTCCAACCCAAACCAATCTGGGGTTCCATGAATCATGTTGTACATCCATGATCTTCACGTCATACAGGTTCGTGGGTTAATCAGGTGCTTTCCGAGCACCTTAATTCTGTGGGTCTGAAGTTGTGTACCTGAACAGAGGTGCACATGAAGAGCAATGCACAGCTCCTTTATGCTGGACTGTTGCTGTTGTCAAGGGAGGACAGTTTGGTGATACCAGGTTGCCAGAAAAAAAACCTCATCTCTTCTATAGATACCAGTTTTTAATTGCAGGTACTACTTTGTAATGGCAGAAGTTCCTAGATAGGAAATGGAAAGCAAGTTTCGGGTGAGACTCACAGAGCTGCGAGAATAAAATCCCCTTGGAAGCCTGGCCGTAGTGTGAGTGAAATGGAAAAGTACCGGATCCGTTTCTTGGAAAGTGAGAAGGAGACTTTTATTTGCAATGGTTTGCAAATATTTTCCCAGGAGCGCCATGGCAAAAGGGGGCAGGAGGAAGGTGAGGCGAGTGAGCCACGCTTGTAAACACCCTCCTTCAGCCCTGCCATTGTTATCTGGGACACAAAGGGCGCCGCGAGTTGTTTACGGCAGTTCATGTTATTCCTCTCAGCTCCCTTTTTTCCCCTCAGTGCCCTATCTTCAGTTATACAACTTTTGTTTTAATGGGCTGTGATAGTGTTCGGGTAGATCTTGGTGGTGGAAAGGTGCTGGTTGATTAAATGTGCTGCTTACACCGTGCGTTTCATGTCTGCTGTCTTAACATCCTTTTGTTAACCACTGTTGCAACTGAAGAAAATGCTGAAGTTTGACAGCTGGGAGTTACTGCCGAGTATGTGCTGTAAACTCTCTCATCCCTCTGCCTTCTCTCTTTCTCCCCCTCCTGCTGAAACCAAATGATTTATAAAATGCCTTCACATTCTTGAGTGAGTTCACACTATCACCTCCAGGCACTGCACTAAGGAGTCTTAGGAGTGGATGGGAACAAACATCTGATAGCTGGTATTTTTCTCCGAAAGGGGAAAAAAAAAAAGAAGGAAAAAAAAAAGGGGAAAAAAAAAAAAAAGCTGATTAAATTTAAAGGAGAAAAGTTTCCAGCTGTGCCCCAGTGTAAATCTGTAGTCAGTGAAGCACTTGGTAGTAAACAAGAGATGCACATGGTTATAGCAGGGTTTTATTATTGCACACTGCCATTGTTTTCCATTTTCATAAGTTGAATTAATGCAATCATTTTAGAGTGCCTCTAATCATTACCTCCAACCCTCCCTCACTCATACTTGAAGAGAGGGGACCTGCTGCAAGCCACACTCTGGGGTGAGGAGCCGGCACCTTGCTCCTTGTACAGGAGGCACAAGAAATGATGGGGCTGCTACAGGGAATTCAAATATATGTCTTCTCTCCCTATGGCCCTTGCAGAACACATGGCTGCATCCCAACCTGTGGCCATGGCGTGCCCTCCCACGGTCTCACCGCTATGTCATCCCCCAGCAGTGCCCCTCCCTACAGTGCCCACCCACCGCAGTGCTGCATGACAGCAGGAGAATCATAGAATCCCAGACTGGTTTGTGTTGGAAGGGACCTTAAAGCTCATCCAGCTCCAACCCCTGCCACGGGCAGGGACACCTTCCACTAGAGCAGCTTGCTCCAAGCCCCTGTGTCCAACCTGGCCTTGAGCACTGCCAGGGATGGAGCATTCACCCAGTGCCTCACCACTGTCACTGGGTGAGCCAGGGCACGGCCCTGCAGTTCCCTACCAGCCAGGCACAAGGGTATCAATCAGCACTATCTTCCAGACCATGGCGGATCAAACCCTTCACTGTCCTTTCTTCTCCCAGCATAGTAAGGGAGGAATACTTCCTATGTAGCATGTAACATTCACAGGGAATCTGAACCTCTGTCCCTATTGTTTTTCTACTTATCCTTAAAATCTTACCTGCAACAGAAGGTTCTTTGACAGCTGCATCCCCATCTGAAAACCTGCTGGTGTCTGGAGGGTGTCCCCACCTGACCAGCTTTGCAGTACAGACCTCCTGCAATTTTCCCACATGTTATATACCTCAGAGTCCTTAAAAATCAGGGAATTCACTTTTAGGAAGTTTCCAATAGCAGAATGCAGAGAGCTATCCACAACCCCCACACCATGCAGAGGGGAGCCAATTTTATCGTACAGCAGAGCATGCCATAGTTTAAGCTGCAGGAGGAAGGGAAGAGGTGGGAAGCAGGAAAGGATGGATGGCATATTGATGGCTGTGTTTTGAGGCAGGAGGGGAACCCCACAGATTTGGGGAAGGGAAGGCTTAGGGCAGTGTCATGGTAGTGGCCCAGAGCTTAATTTAAAGCAGTATTAAAAGGGATGGAAAGGGTATGACAACCTGAGCAAAGAGCTGAGGAATGAGGCAGCCCAGTACTAGTGAATCCAGATTTCTGCCTCTCATGGCCATGAAGGATGCATTGGCAGTAGGACTGGGAGCAGTCCACTATTAGGAGAGAGAAGTAAAGATCATCCCCTGTACAATATAAATGTAAGTTGTTATTACTACTATTGCTATGTCAGCCGTAAACTGTTCCCACGAGAACAGAGATGCAACATCATTGAAAAAGAATGTCTTACTGTGAAATGGGCAGCAGAAACACTGTGGCATTATCTGCCGGGCAGTGAATTTACCTTGGTGACAGATCATTATTCCCTGCTGCAAATGAACCAGATGAAGGACAGGGACACAAGGATAACTCAGCAATCTTTGTGGTTTACAGTCTTCTGGATTGGAACAAACAAAAAGTAGCCAGATATAAATGTAAGAGTAGAGAAGCATGGCATGCCAGGAGAGATTGCCTGTGGCATGATATGGGGAGGAAAGCAAATTTTCTTTCAGTCTAGGCTAACGTGGTATATGGACTAAGGCTTGGATTTCATCCCACCTAACATTAAGCATTAAAACAAGGCACCAGCTATGAACCTAAAATCCTCACTCTTCCTCTATAATCAGTGGATATACTGGGTCTTTGGGGAATTTGTTGAACCTCAGGGAGCTTTCAAACCCAAGATGTTTCAGGTTAATGCTGTAACTGCTCTGGACTTGAGATTCTGATGCTAGAGGAAGTCACCCATCCCTCTCCTGCTCCCCCTGGAAAGCTGGAGTAGACAGAGACTGCTGCAAGGGTAAAGGTGGACCTAACAGAGCACATTGACATAGTTGAATGATTTCTTTAGGGTAGAAGAGTGGACAGTTGTATCTGCTGTCCATGTGTACTTTCTTCCCTTTCTGTTTTTCTCTTGACTTCGACAGAATGGGACTTTCTCAGATAAATTATCATTTTAGACAAGTGTTTATGTGTTCTGTGCAAGAATGTGTCTAGGGATGGGCATACTGGCAGCAAGAACTTCCTCCCCAACTCTTCCAGTGAAGTTCTGTGCTACACTGCCCAAATGAAACCATTACTCAAAAGTAAAAATGTTCTGTTCCATTTCTTGTTTTCATTCTTTCATGTGTCTGGGGACTAAACTGCTGTGAACAAGAGCCCATTCTCACAGGATGCCTTGCCTAATTTTGCAGACGGGAGGGTCAGCTATTCCAATTACGAGGAGATAAGAATCTGAAATGTTGGGATCACATCCATCCTGAGTTGAACTCTGAGGCTTCCAAAACCCATCCGTCATTATTTTCCCCTTTATTTCTGCATTTCACTAATGCAGGCAAAGAAGAAACAGAGCTGAAATGAATGTTTATGCATTAAAAACCGTAATGGATGGCTTTCCTTTTTACCTGAGTTGCTTTCAAGTGAAGGTCCTTGTGAGTGGAATTCCTTTTCCATTTGCATTCTTTTTGTCCAACTGCCATTCATCAGCAACAGGTCTTCATGTAAAGTCAGTCCTGGTAAGGAAAGTGTGAGGGTGGTGAGGCTCTGGAACAGGTGACCCAAAGAAGTGGTGAATGCTCCATCCCTGGTAGTGTTCAAGGCCAGGCTGGACAAAGCCTTGGGTGACATGGTCTAGTGTGAGGTGTCCCTGCCCATGGCAGGGAGTTGGAACTAGGTGATCTTAAGGTCCTTTCCAACCCAAACCATTCTATGATTCTATGATTTACATGCACACAAGCCCGATGGCTGTCACAGGGCAGGTGAACCAGGCTTCTAAGCACGGTCCAAAATATGGAGCCATGGCCACTGCAGTATCTTCAAACTGTCTTAAATACATGCAGATAAGACATCTGACATAGGGAGTCCACCCCACTGCCACATTTCTGCATCCCTGTGTATTGCACAGTGCCAGACCAGACTGATTTCTGGAGATGTATAAGAGGGTCTAAAGAGCCAAGCCTTCTACCGCAGGAAGAGGACTGCATAATCTTTGCTGACCAACCCAGCTTTTAGCAACAGATTCATCTCAGGTGCTCTCCTTATACCAGAAGTGTGTCTTCAATTGCTGGAGGCAGCCTCTTGGAGTGAGACATCCCACCATTGTCATCTCAGTTCCACCTCCCTTGGAAACCCATATCTGCCACACATGGGATGAAATTAGATAAAGACTAAGAAGGTCCCTCTCTGCCCCTTCTGTTAACTTTGTTAATCTTGAATCCCTCGCAATACACTCACAATTCTTGAACTCCGAGGCCCTCTTTGGGCAGATTTCACAGAGAAAATAAAGTCGGTCCATGTTCTGGCCTGACCTTGGCCTGAACCTGAGAAAGTGAATGCCCCAATCACACCAACATGTGTCTGTAGAAGTACAGTAAACACAAACGCGGGTCACTGGCCCTCTCTGTCATACAGTCCCAGGCCAGGAGTCTAGAGTTTTGGGCTGTCGGCCCAAGTACTTGTTAATAAATGTCCATTCTCAGTCTGTAAAGGAATGTAGACAGGGCATCCTGCCCTACAAAACACAAACCTAGAATAAAACAGAAAGAGACTTTCTGTCATCGTGCAGATGTTCCCCATCCAGCAGTCTCTTCCCACTGGATTTATGCTGTTTGGGAAGTGGCTGGGGAAATGATCCACTAAATACACTGCAGGTTCTGCACCTCTGTCTGTAGGTGTAGCTGCCTGCCTAACCTCATGTGCATCAGGGCTTGGGAAGTCAGTTGATATGTCTGGGGGGCTTCCTTTATACTTGCAGGAGGTAGAGACCTGGCAGAGCCTGGGCTGTGAGGCAGGAAAGCCTGGGTCACGCAGTGTTGCTTCTAGGAGGGTGCAGTTCTTTGTGTGTGCATCTTCACGCTCCCAGTGGGGTCAGTCAGAAGATGAGGGGGTGTCATTTGCCTTGCAGAGACTCATTGGTGCCTTTGCTAGTCATTCCACCCTTTTGTTCTTCTCTGGAGGTGTCCTACGTAACTCAGGTGAAGTTGGTGCAGACCTTGGTGGCCACCCAGAGATTCAGTGTTCGAACAAGGCGCTTTTGTTCTCTGCTAGAAGGCAATGATGACAACCACTTCAGTTCCCAGCCCTTAATAGGCAGTGCCTCTGTAGAGAGGGTGACACTGCACTGGGTATCACTCTGCTCTCTGGACAGGAGTTGAAAGCCTGGACTTGTTGAGCACATGGTGTTTGATGACAGTGACCTAATCAGCATCCATAAGCATCAAGTTTTGTTCTCTAGGTCTTGTGCAACTTGACAAGTATTACCATGCTTCCAGATCCATCCCTTTCTGTCTTCTCTGCTGCCAGTATATCAAAGCTCTATTCCAGAGATGTACCTTGGAACCTTGCTGGAGAAAAGCTCATGAGGTTCCCCTATTCTTTCATGCAGGGATATCTGAGGATAGCCCTGACTGAACTTCATGAGTGCTTTGATGTGGACAGTCAAAGACAGGCTGTACATGTGTTGTCATGGCCTAACTTAGTGGACAGTCTCTCCCCTCCCCAGCCACAAGGATAACTGACTTGTAGAACTCATGGAAGTCAGTTACTTGGGACTAAAAGTTATCAAAGTTAGGAGATTATTGTTCTATACAAAGAACAGGCTTTGTATCAGCAGCCTTTTGGAGAGAAGAAAACTCCAAGCAGCGCAATGGGAAGGGCAATAGGGAAACAAAGTAACATGATTTGCATGGGGTTTATTGTGAATTAAAGTTTGCTCACCAGTGGTGTCAACAGAGGAGGTGTAAGAAGCAACTGTGAAGGGAGAGGAAAGCCTGTGGGGAAAGGTGGAGCTGGCTGATCCTTGTGTCTTGGCTTCCATGCCCGGCATCCTTATTTTCCTATCACATTTATATTATCTAATCTTCAGCAGATATTTCTACAGCTTCCATTATCATGGTGTCCAGCCAGAGTCTCTTAAAAGTGCCTTGGTGTGAAGGGACAGGAGTGCCAGGAAAGGAGGATGAGAGGAAACAGCTGATGAAGTCACCAGGGTTTGTGTCCATATCACTCAGCAAAGTGGGGCAGGAAAGCAGCCTACCCTTGCCTGACCCTGGCTCCATCACTTCCTGCTGGATGCTGGGCTTTTCTAGAGAATTCTGCCACATGCTCTGAGTATCTGGATTATTCCTATAACCATAAATTAACATGCTATTTAAACAAAACCAACCAAACAACCCTTTTTGTAGCCCCCAAACCCTGTGTCCACAGGGCTTGAGACTCCATCACTTCAGCCCTAAGCTGTCTGTAGAGTAACCTCGGAGGCTACATTTGAAGCTACCCCCAGCTGAGGGAGGGTTTTATAGATCCTAAAATAATTACGGCATTGCTGAGCCTAGTTGTATAATTCCTTGGCAATATACTAATTAAAAATAGATATTTACACACAACGCTTATTTAAACTTCAGACTTATTTAAAAGAACCTGCAGACTTCTAATAACTATATAACCTGGCTTTATTGAGGACCCTGTTTTTCACACAGATTGAATTCTCCAGCACTGTTATGAACATAAACGAGCCCACAGCTTTATGTTGAGGATTGAATCCTTCCAGGGCATCTGAATCATCCTGGTATTTCATTTCACCATCTAAAAATTGGTTTTAAAATACTGCATTTTATTTAACTTGCTGTCTTACAGCAATTAGAGATCGCTCTGTGTTTACTGGGAGCGGAGAGTCCAGCAGAGCTGAATGTTTTAATGTGATGAATAGTGTTAGGAGCTCAAAGGAAAGTCAGATGCGTGTCGACACTTATCAGAGCTGTTCTGCTGCTCAGAATGACTGTTTGTGAGACTTGTTTCATGATAAACTTCCTCAGAACATGATGTTACTGGAAAAAAAAATGATCCGCTCTGAGAAACACGCAGGTGACACAGTTGAGTCAGCAGCTTGCAGCAGTGACACAGGCTTACGTGTGTAAAAATCCCCACTGAACTTTTGTCTTCTGCATGCGTATCACAGCCCGAAAATCTGTCACCACAAAAGCATCCCGTCTCCTGCGTTCACTTGCTTGCTGTTTATCTTCCCACCGCCCCGATGAAGAGGTAGATTCAAGTCTTTAACAGTCACAAAACTTCCCTCTTTCATCAGTAATTCACCATATAAGTGTTAGTGTCTCCAGTGAGCGCTGATACCTTTGGGGAAATGATAAACGTGGAAAAAGAACAGACCGCTGTGGAAACCAGAAAATCCTACCTCCCGCACGAGGGGGTTTAATTACTGAAGTTGCAAGCATTTCCCCGTGCACAAGCATCTCGGCATTCATAGGTGGAAAGCACCTCATGCTGTGTTTGAAATATCAACTGGCTTTAAAAGAAGGCTTTGTGCTTCGCTGTGGACCTTTCTTAGCCTCCTGCAGATGGTCCCTATTGCTGAAAAGAGACATGACTTGTGAGACGGGGAGACCTCCACGCCGTTTCTTCATGCTGCCTCTAATCCTCCTTTACACCCCTAAAGGGCTTCAGTCCTTAAGCCTTTACCCTCTTTCTCCGAAATATTAAAATTATTTTCCTCAGTGTCATACCATATTAAAGCAGAATGAAAATGGGTTTAACAATTGCTGGCATGGGGCTTCTGTACAGCATGTGTGTCACAAATCATGTCACTTTTCAGCAATAGGGCTGCTGCCAGCGGGAGGCTCAGAAATGCTCATGTTAATCAAAAATTTTAATTTCAAATCAAATTGACAGTTTACACATGGTGAGAAATGCTTCTCACCATGTGATATTTCAGTATGCTACACTGGGCAAAATGGGTGCACTTCCCTGTTAAGAATTTTGACTGCAGTATCTGCAAATTTATGGGTTTCAGTGTATTGGGTATGGTGAGTAGTTGATCTAAGGGAGCCCCTTGGAGAATAGGAGACAGAAGGGTTTTCATGCAGCCTGGCACTGGTGAGCCGCTGTTGGCACATGCTGCTGGAGAAATGACAGGTATTCAATAAACATCACTATGGTTAAGAGGAAGATTTAAAGGAGGGAGGGGCTGCAGTGCTATAAACAGGATTTGAAACAAATGTGCTTATTTCAGCCCCTGATTAGTCTGAATACCAAAGTATTCCACACCAGTTTTTAAATATCCTTCCATTTATTTTCACACGGATGTTCTTCACACAATAATATTGATGGCACTAATGCTGTAGCTAAATCCTAATTTGAACTAGTGTAAACCCTAGTAAACTCTGCATGTATGAGGCACGCTCCATCAGCGTGAAGACCAGAACATAGCTCCGTGTCGTGCTTATGGCATGCAGCCCCAGCATCAGCTCCCACCAGACATAACAGCAGCTTCCTAGAAGTCACTGGTCAGAATTCAGGAGGCAAATTTCAGCTGATGCTTGATGAGGTACAAGAGCAGCAAGGATGGTTGATGGAGTGTGTGCGATTGGCCCTAGATGAACGAGTTGTAGAAATCAATGTTTTGAGGCTGTATCAGAAATACAATGCTGACATCAAAAATGACCATCTGGAAAGAAATTATCCTTACATTATTCTCCTTAGGAGGTTTATCAGCTCGCTGGGGGGTCCTGAGGTTAACGCAATGCCTAGCTCGTGCCGTTAGGGTTGCATTTTACAAAGGCCTTGCAGGGGATAAGGCACAAGGACAGCAGGACCCACCTTCTTCTATCTCCCCTTCCATTCCCTTGCAAGGGGAAAAGGGTGGATGGGATGGTGCCCGTTGCTGGCAGCCCGGGGAGCACCCTGCAGCAGCACATGCCATCAGCATTCCCAGGAATAGCAGGGAAACCGGGTGGTTTCTCTAGGCTCATTTGGACACTGAGTCATGCTTTGAACTGCGAAGCCAAACTGGCAATATCACGGCGGACCTTGGAGATCACAGCTGTCATTGCTCTTGTAACCAGGGTTGATAGGAAAATATGAAGATAAATAACTCCTTCATATTATTATTTTCAGGGAGGCAGGCTTTTCTTTTTATTACTCTTTTTATTGTTGGATGCCATAAATATTCCAGAATGATTATCCCAGGGTAGATTTCATCTCATTTACTTTGAAAGGCTTTTCAGGAGGCACATTATTTTATAAGCTGCCAAATGAGTATGACCATTTATAACGATTTTTTCTTCTTTTCTTTAATATTTGCTGTTTGGATTGAGGACCTGAAACAGAAACACGCTAATTTAAGACATCTGTTGTTTTTCAAGCTATAGGCCCCTGTCGGTATTAATGCAGTTTATTTATCAAACTGGGTTTATGGTAGAGAAAGAGATTCTAAATTCTTATCACTACATCAAAAACTGTCTTTAACTGATTTCTCACCCACATGAGCACTGAAAAGCACTCTGCAATGTTAGGAGTCATCAGAAATGAAAAACCACACCAGACGTCTTAGATCTTGGAATGGTCTCCTTTGCACAAGGCCCTTACCATGAACTTGAAGGGCTTTAAGTGTTTCAGGAAGACCTTTGTCTTCAAGAGAAAGGAACTATCTGTGTGCCCTTGCTTGGACAAATCCTGACATGATTGATTCCAACCTATGATCAGTTCGTTAACGGTAGTAAGTTGCCATTAATTCCACTATCGCTGCACTTAAATACAAAACGAGCTGAATCTCCTGAGAGCTGAACCTGCTGTGGATCCTTCGGTGACACAGCCAGCCTGGTACCAGATTTTCTTTAGTTCACATTTATTAATGTGCAACCAAAACGATGGTGCTCAATATGACACATACTGAAATAATAATTAGGCGTTGTTATTAGTAGAGATTCTAAAATGCCCCGAGTATGAAAGGCAGGGTGCAGTGAGACGTTGCGTGTGTTCTGATTCACCTTTGCGGAATGCCCATTGAGGCAGGTAGGGTGGATTCCCTAGTGAAGGCGTGAGAATCCTTCCTCAGAGCCACCTCCCTGCCCCTTCAGATGTTGATTCCCAATGGCCAGCAAAAGTATACAGACCGTATGGAAAAGGAGCTGAACTTGAGCACTGGCATCAGAAGTGCACCAATGAAAGCAAGCAGCCCTTCACAGTCTTACTGTCTGCTGGGAACAGACTTTTCAGCTAAAAACCAAAAAGGCAAATCATTTACTGATGGTTTTGCATATTGTGAAGGGTTAACAAAACTTTCATTATCACACTCTATTAAGCCAGGACCAGGAAACAATTTCTAATCAACACTCAGATCTGGGCAGGGATTGTGCAGTCTTTTGTAGGAGGCCTCAGATCTGTGTTCTCTATTCTCACATGCTCACTTCCAGCTGTTGTCATTGAAATCCCACATAATCTCCCCGGGTCAAAGGGCAGTCATCCATGACTGCCGCTGTTAGGAGGTTATGCTGATTTCTGTTGTCAAATATTGGCCCTTTTCTCTTTCAATCACTCCCATTCTACTTTTTTTAACAAGAAAGATCCAGCCTAGAATTGTATTACATGACTTTAAAGTCTTAAAAGTGTTCCTCTATTGTACTAACACGACATGCCCTGGACGGCCTAATCCATCCTGCTATGGGCCACAAAGAAAGTTCTGGTGCTTCTTAAAACCTCAGCCAAAGGCAGGTAGGCGAGTGGAGAGAATAACGGCCTGTGTGACATGTGGCCCAGCCGTTATTTCATAAGCAAACGTGTAATTTGTCCAAGGTGAGCTATTGCCGTGGCAGTAAAATTAAATTGGAAATAGCAAACTGAAATAGAAGTGGGAGCATTTGTCAGCGAACAAGGGAGGTTTCTGTATCACCTTTAATGTATAATGTCTTGCTTAACTCTTCTATAAAAAGTCCGTGGATGAAAAAAATGTGGTCTAATTTACCATTAAAGGTTTATCATTCACAAGTTTAAATACATTCACCTTCCAATTAAGCAAAGTGTAAATGTTATGAGGGTCTTGACTGAAGCACGCTTACTCTATCCTTTTTTTTTTTGCTGGAGAGCACAGACTAGGACTAACTCTGTCACTCCCATCCTCCCCAGACAATGCAGCCGTAGAACTCTAATCTTTTTAGGAGTCCTCGGGGTGATCCGGGTTCCCTCTGATAACATCCCGTCTCTCAAGGCCTGCATGTGCTGTGTGATACAGACGTTAATTTTCCAATCAATATTATTGCTCCACATCGTTTGTGAAACACAGGATTATCTAGATAGAGGATAAACCCAAAAGGAATGAAGTTGCACTTTGAGTAGAGAGGGCTTTTCTTTTAAGCAGGCATTTGGTTAAGATAATAGGCTTGAGACCCTAATTGATGATTACTATTTTAAGGGTTTAAGATGGCTATGTATAGTGGGATGCTGAACATGAAAAAGGCTTTAGAAATGGCTGCAGTGCTGGTTCGGGGGACTTGTGCAATTTCAAACCACTGAAAAGGAATCAAAGTCTCCCAAGAAGCTGTTCTGCAAAGCTTAGTACACTCTCTCTCAGTAGTGGAAGAGAAATAAGTGGATTTAGACTTTTCCATCTTCAAAGGAGTAACTCTCTTCCTGGTGTTATTTAAGCTTGGGTTTCAGGAAACCAGCTGTATCTCCGTTTCCAAAATACCTTGTATATTTATGGTGCGATCTAGCTATTTTATGATAAAAATAACACTGTTGGCTTACACAAGGAAGCCTGCTAATTAAATAACAATAATACCTTGAGCACCTTGAAAACATCTTCTGATATTCAATTAAGCAACAATAACCCCATGAACTTTAACCTATAGACCATATTCAGACTTTCTACATAAAAGTAATTGCATCAGTCATGATTTTCTCAAGCTACAACACTAGCTCTTGATTGGTAGCTCAACGTCTGAGACTCCTTTTTACCGCATTAATTGGGAAAGCAGACAATGCTCTCGCTGTAAACTAGATTTTAGGACGAAGGTTAGTTGCCTTTGTACACGTTTACTCATTGAAATAGGAATGTTTGCTTAATAATTCAAAACAAATAGCATTAGACAACAAGTCCTAATCCTGATTTCTCCTCTGCCAGTGTAAATTAGGAGAAAATGAGGTGAAACTCTATGTGATCAGTGTAGAAAGACTTGTTTAAAACTTCTTTGAGGTAAGAATTGGGCTCCTGCAATTCAAGCCTTTTCTTCAGGCTTCTTCACTGGGGTCGGAAAGAATATGGAAATTGCATTATGAATTTTCTGCCCAGTTACAGCAGTGAAGTTATAGAAAGATGTTATTCATGTGGTACTTGTTACGATAGTGTGGAATTGCGTTTGTACACTACACTAAATGTGTGACTGGGTAATGACATGAGATTTAGTAGTATCTTGATCTGCTTTATTCAGTTTGGTCTTATTAGCCTGGGGTTTTCCTCTATGGGGGAAAACCGATCATCCTGGTGAGCCAAAGTGAGGTCTTGCATGCTGAGCTAACTCCTAGCTGCACCTAGACATGGGTTGAAGAAATGGTTCAACAGTATGTTTAAATGCCTGCTTAACTCTGTCACCCTGTCTCTATCCAGCGGGGCAAATAAGCATGTGCTTAAGTCGAGCATGTGATTAAAATTAAGCACGTGCTGTAGCTGCTTTGCTGAGTCAGGGCCTGCCTTGGCTAGCAGGTGACTTAAATTATACTCAGAATCCAGAAATGAGCCCTGTTATTTTTTATCAAGTGAGTAAAAATTCTCTCATCCTCATTTTGAACACCTGCTTTACTACCGAAACGTGACTGTCACTCAGATATAACCCCATCACATACAGCAATTCCTGTGTCTTGTCTTTGGGATACATAGCAGAAGTAGCACAGTGCAGAGATTTCAGTTAAGTGCTGTCTGAAAAGTAAATCTTGCAAGCTTTCTAGATGTTTAACCATCTTTTCAGTAAAGAAACTTGTTATTTCTAACACCTGCATGTGTATTTGCTTGGCTTTACCTTTTTCTCAGAGTTAAGCAGAACAACCAAATCGATACGTTTGCCTTTTGACCCCTGTTAATAGGCACAAAATGTTTACTTCACATATTTTGCCAATCCTGCTATTTCCCAGTCATTCTTCTTTTACATATCCAGCTTCTTTGTCATTTTGCTCTCATTTTCTTGTTGCACTGTTATCACAGCTCAGCAAAAGCTAGTCTTAGGATTGCGCAGTCTGAGCCATCCATGCAAAGCTTTAAACTTTCATGGAGTTCTCCAGAACTGGGAATTCATAGACCAGCCATGCATCAAAATGAGTTCAAGATACAACCCTAAGCCAAGGGCATTGCTTTTGTGGGTATCAAGATATTATTAATGATTGCCGAGACAAGCCTCTGATTTCCTAATGTTTATAAGTAAATAACAAATTGGGAGAGTTGTGAAACCCACCTTTCATTTGTGAAATGTTTATTTTCAGGACTGAAGGATGAAAACCTAATCATTCTCTGCATGCTGTTGTTTAATGATTACTATTACATGTACACGCATAGAAATGTTTCTACAGAAGGAAGCAGACGTTTCGAGTATACCCAGCAAAATAAGAATAACAAAGTTAGCAGGCTCAGGCTAGCTTATCCAACTATTCTCATACCCTGTGGGACCCTGAGAACTGAAATGTGTTTCAAACCATTCCACAGCACTTTCATTTCTGGTTTTACCTGTGTTTGCAAGGTTAAGGTAATGCAATTAGGCATGTGACTGTCATGGTTTATTGGATGATTGTCAGTCTCTACAACTACATGAAAGGAGGTTGTAGTGAAGTGGAGGTTGGTCTCTTCTCTAAAGTAACACATGATAAGACAAAAGGTATCAATCAGCCTCAAGCTGCAGCAGGGGAGGTTTAGACTGGATATTAGGAACAATTTCTTCACCTAAACAGTAGTCAGGCATTGGAACAGGCTGCCCAGGGCAGTGGTGGAATCACCATCCCTGGAAGTGTTCACAAACCGCGTAGATGAAGCCATCAGTGTCATGGGTTAGTGGTAGCCTTGGCCGGGCTGAAGAAGGGTTGGACTTGATGCTCTTACAGATCTTTTCCAACCCAGTTGATTGAATGACTCTATGATTACAAAGGGCTGTAGACTTTTCTTTACAAAACCAGCCGAATGTCCTTACCATAGCTGTGATTTGATTTTTACTTCCGTATTTGAATTTCACCTTCACTCTTAGTGCAGTAGGAACCTGCCTGAGTAATGCAGGTGTAAGTGGACACGGGAGCAGAGCCAGTACGGTGCTCTGTGAGAAAACCACACGTGGCAGATGTTCATAGCACTGCTGAATGCACTTCTGGAAGTTGCTCAGATACTGCCATGATGAGCACAGTGTGAGAAGTTACATAGCATAGACTGGCTTCCCTCCGAAGGGCTCTGTGGAGTAGTAAGCGTCCTGGCCCTGATCCAGCGAGGCACTTAAGCATATGCTTAATTTTAGGCACATGAGTGGTTTCAGTGAAGACCTAAGAGAATTATTTTTAATTCACAGATCATTTAATTCAATAGGCAGGTCTGCTGCAGCATATGAAAAGTAGATCTTCATATTAAAAATACTTAGGAAATTGTCAATGAGCAAACATTGTGTATGGCCAGCAACCATCTCTAAAAAGCAGAATGATGTAGTCATCACCTTTATTATGGTAAAATACAAAGCCCATCAGGCAAAAGCACTTCCAATCATCTGAGAGCTATTTCAAAGTTGAAAATAACGAAAAATAAAAGCTCGTAGGAGCATTTTTTCATTTGAAGTAGAAAAAAATTTATTCTCTTGATGTAAATAAAAACCTTGTTTGCAGATTGAGGAAATTTGTTTGTGTTGAATTTCAGCATCAATTTCAATATTTTATAGTACATTTATCTACAGCTGGAGCATGACAGATTTGTGTATATTTATATGTTTGTGTACATAATACATATGTATACACACATACACAAGGATGCCCAAAGATATACATATACACAGTTTGAAAACTCATCATTATTGCTGAAGTATAAAAACATGCCTGATGTAGAAACTTGTCTCGAGTCTGTTAGCTTAGCGACTGCGTTCATCTGGCACTGGAGGATCCTCGCAGAAACAGGGAACTTCTTCTTCTGTGTGGGAGCAGAATTCACTGAGATCTTGGCTGGAGATGCACGGCTGACCTCCTTCCAGATCTCTCCCAAACCTTTCCATGACATACTCCCTGACATGTCATGTTTCTAGTAAAAGGAATACGAAATGCGTTCCTTTTACTTCCCGTTCTGCAGGTAGAAACAGCAATGGGATATGTTGAGGTTTCTTTAAACAACCCCCACATAAAACCAGGAGGACAAATATGCAGCTTGGGTTAACCCTATTGCTCTGGTCATTAGAAGAAGGGGCACAGGTATTGCTGGGGTGAGGAAGGGGTATAGTGGGATATACAGAACGTAGGGAAGTCATGCTGAATCTGACAAACAATTCACAGCGGAGCAGATGGTGCCCTGCAAAACATTTGATAATATATGTTTGTGTGTGCCGGAATCAGTGACTCTAAGTAGGACAACCTAAAAAGGTATGCCACTTATCCCATGGACAAGTAGGACTTTAGGGTTCTTTCCATAATCTCTTTATCCTGAGATTTCTCCTTTGACCCTGATTTCAAAAGCAGGAGGTCAGCCTGGCCCACTAACTGCAGACCTCTAATGGAAGTCCAGCTATGTCCCGCATGAGCTGCTGCGACCCACTCCACACACCCTGGGCTGCAGCTCCTTTCGTAATGGATCATACCCATGAAAATTCAATGGTGGTAGGGAAATACTGTTATGTAAAGTGTAATAACATTTTGATACTGAACGTAGAGGCATTCCTTGCACAAAGGAGGAGAGGATGGAATCATATACACTGGTACCTAAAGACAGTCCAAAGCTCAAAGTTAATACTTTTCATATGCAGAGATTTGTTTGTCTTTTCCAGAGCCAGTTTTAGATGTTAGAATATTTTCTGTTTGTGGAAAAGGCATTGATTTAATGTTTTTTAACCAGCTGCTATTTCAAGATTTCCCTAGTGCAGCCTTAAAAAAAATGAAGAGTACATCTTTAAATCTTGTTTTGTTTGAATGAAAGGGTAGATAATCCTGATCAGATGTTTCTTTAGAGAATAACGTTTAAAACGATTATGGAACTTAGCTGTCCTATCTGTTTCCTAGGTACAGTATTTTCATTTCAATTGTGAAGTCATTAGGGGTCATCCAAGGTAACTGTTTATTAAAAGAGTCCTCTTTTGTTTCAGATTTCCTGTTGAGATGCTTTAACATGTAAAAATCTCCCTGCTGATGTGTCATGTTAGCTTTCCTAACCTCCAGATAAAAACCACAAAGCAGCCTACATAACTGTATGACTAGTTACCCACCTACATAAACAATAATTACTGCTAAGTGGGAAATTAGATGTCACATTTTAAGTCTAAATGAAAGTAAAGTATTTGAGAATACTGTCATTAAATGCTTAAAGCTAATCGCGGTTCTCTCCCTCTGTTTATTTTGTAGGACATTTGGGCTTCCAGGACAGTTTTGTCACATCAGGTGTTTTCAGTGTGACTGAGCTAGTAAGAGTCTCACAAAGTAAGTATCATTTTGGGGCTGATTTATGTGGTTTCTGCAATCCCAGTGTTTTTGTCTTTGATACTTATTGTGCCCCTTCTTCAGTTCAAAGAGAGCATCTTGAAAATGGAGAGTGTCTTCTCTCAGCTTCTTGCTGGTGGATAGTGTTTACGTGCCACATCTTTTAATGTGGGAAAATAAAATAACATAATTTTGAAAAAAAAAAATTAAAAATAATAATAATAATTTTGCAAATTTGCATGTGTTAAGTTGATAAGTTCCTCTGGTACCCAGCTGAAAATGGGCAGACTCGGTATCAGAGTGCAGAGAAATACCTGCATTTAGCTGACAGATCCTTTGCAGGACCCAAGGAGTTGCATTTTGGTAGAGGTATTTTAACCAGACCTCTAGAAATGACATGATCTGTGCACATAAGCCTGGCCGTTTTCTTATGCTGCTTTTGCAAGTGGTGTTCATGCATGCCATGGGTACGTGCATTTGTATACCTGCAAACTGATGAGCTTGCCTATAATGCCAGCATCTGAACCAGCTTCAGCTCTGATAATCTCAGTTGTGCAGGGGCATACATCTTGACTTTGCAAGGCCTGCATTTTCCATTAACTTTATGGAATTATGTCTTCTAGAAGGATTTGTTTTTTGACCTTTAAAGAATGCTAATGCCCCCAACATGAATGACACACTGCAGCTTGATCATTACAGGCTTGTCAATACTCACTAACAACAGTGAATTAAGCGTACCTGTCACCACCCTGTTCCATTGATCAAAGGTGCATTGATTGTATTTTGCTATGGCATAATCCAGATAGTCCAAGGAGACAGTAAACTAGGTCCATAGGTACTAACTAGTCCTTTGGGGGTCTTTTCTGCACCTAATGTGCAGGTATGCAGTAACATCACATTGTCACCATTTACCACCGATCCAGGTGAACCACTCAGCTACATGCCCCTTTAAAACCTAAGAGTTTGTAACTAATCTCTTTAGCACAGACAGTGGTAAAAGGGGTTCTCCTCCTAGATAGCAGGAATATTTGTTTGTGTACTGGCTCTGAGCATGTAGTTTTAGGCTTTCTGGGGCTGGAATCTAACTGGCACAAACCTAGCAGAGAAGCTGTGGTTTTGAGTCAGAACACAGAGTTTCTGTAAGGATTTTCCCGGTTTGTTTCATCTTCTGGAAAGACTCGCACTAGCTAGGAAATTGGCTTCGTACTTGGAACTAAGAGAGCGTGGCAAGTGGGAGATACATGAATGTCAGAGTTATATGCATTGGAGGGACAGAGAGACAGAGAGAGAAAAAGTTTGTGGCAGACATTTCTCCTGAGTTTTCTTCCCTGACAACTGGTGGGAATTTTGTGAGAAGGACAAAGTTAAGAGAACTTAGAAGTCAAGAGGAGGTGCTGAGTGCTCAGCACATTTGCAAATGAGTTCACTTACTTCAGTGCTTAAATATGGACTTTGACATCTAACTCGCTGCACTGTGGACACTCACTTGCTGGTACCTGCAGCTGTGGTAGACAAAACCAAGTTATCACCCGTCTTTGAACGGGCTTTTGAAGCCCAAAGGATTCACCCTCCCCCTCTGCAAGGCATCCCACTTCACCACAATCTTATCTTCACTGTAGGAGCCCTACAAACAGAACTGCCTCTGGACTCTGTCAGCTGTGCTTCATGTGCGCACAGGACAGGCTGCTCGCTCAGAAACTGCCTTCACAGCCAGCCCCAGTCCCAGCCTCCCTCAAAGTCTGGCTTTGACCTGAGAAGCATCATGTTTCATGCTTATTAATTTTCCATGATACTTTATTGTAACTAAACTAAAATATTATGTATCACAAATCCTAGCATTCAGCATGTTTTGCAAACCAGGAACCGTGTCTGAGATGTTCCCTCTGCTTGACAATGAAGTGCACCATCTCCAAGGATGGGGCACCTGCACGTAGGAGGAGCAGGACAGGGACTTTATCATAAATAAGAAAGAAGATGTTGGTGGGCAAAATGAAAAGATTCAGGTTTAATCTGCTCCAGACACAGGGGGGTTGCACTGTTTTTCACGGGCTCTTTAATAATCCTGGGAGGTCAAGACCTCAGTTTTATATCCTGTCTACAAGCCAGCACCTCTACCAAAAATAGTGTCCCCAAAGCATATCGGGATATCACTTCAGAACTGACTCAGAGGGAAGAGTGCCAGCAACTGATTTAGCTACACTGCTTTTGATAGCACCCTGGATTTTCCTTGGAGATGCCCCAGACATGTACTGACCAGCTGTAACCTTGTTTACTTTACGAGGTCTGAGAAGCCCACAGCCTGACATACCGTGGCTACCCAGTAGGATATGTTTAGTGTAGAGTCTAGCAACAAATTCCCAGCAAAGGCAGTATGAATTCGCCTACTCATATTCAAAGAATTATTTAACATAACAGAGCAACAATGTAGTTGCTGCACATTTACTTGAATTGGCAGGCAAGGTCTTCTAAAGAGTGTGCTTTTCAATATAACCCTTGTTGGGCTGTCTATGTCTTCCTGTGTCTTGATTTGAGACCAGTCTGTGGGTTAGTTTCACATTGGCGTGCTCAGCTTATGAACAAACATCATCCAGACTCACTGGCAGCTATTAAGAGCCCGCAGCTTAAATAATCAAATGCCCTAAGTCCATTTCCTTGGTTTTACTTTCCAAAACTCATTGCCCCTTCCAAAGCCATGATGGCTAGGGAAGGAACAAGCCTGCCTATCCACAGTGGTCCCTCACATTCAGTCTCTACTCTCTTCCTGAGTGTGCTCTGTGTTTGCTTTACAAAGAGGTCATCTTTGTGTATGCCCACTGTCATTTTCCTTCCCATGCTTGCTTTTGATAATATGATCACAGACCCGTAGAAGAGTTTGGGTTGGAAGGGACCTTCAAAGCTCATCTAGTCCAACCTCCTGCAATGAACAGAGGCATTTTCAACTATATGATTCTATGATAGAAAGTGATTTCCCCCAGTTTTAACTGGTCTGTGGCTGCTGTTACCTGAGATTATTCCTATAAAATACTGTTGGTAGCATTTACGTGCCACATTTCTTCAGTCAAGTTCCCAGAGGTCCACATGACAAGGAGTCCGAGTAATAGGCAGTTGTTTCCATCATGTAAATTTGGGGAATGAATTAATCAAGTGAAAGGTCAGCTGTTACAATTATCTGTCTTACCCATCAGTGCTGATCATCACAGTTTCTGTGAGCTATTGAACAAGTCTAGACTGCTTTGGTAATAGAAACTTGCTTTCTTCAGTCCTGCAGATGCAGATTTACTTTCGAAGCGCTACCCAGCTACTGCTACTGAATCTTGCAGAGCACAGTAAAATAGAGAAAGTATAAATTCCATCTGAAAAACAGATAGACCCCTCTCTACACCAACTGATGTGGATATTGCAGACCATGCTGTCAGTTCTACATTATTAGCAGGTGAAGGGTGTGAGCTCCTTTTCAAGTGTTGTCTGTCACCACAGGTACTGGGGGGACCCCTTCATAGAATCCCAGCCTGGTTTGGGTTGGAAGGGACCTTAAAGCTCCTCCAGCTCCAACCCCTGCCACAGGCAGGGACACCTTCCACTAGAGCAGCTTGCTCCAAGCTCCTGTGTCCATCCTGGCCTTGAACACTGCCAGGGATGGGGCAGCCACAGCTTCTCTGGGCACCCTGTGCCAGCGCCTCAGCACCCTCACAGGGAAGAGCTTCTTCCTAACATGCAATCTAAATCTACCCTCTGTCAGTTTAAAGCCATTCCTCCTTGTCCTATAATTACATGTCCTTGTCTCAGATAGCAGAGACTTTATTCTTCCAGCTCTAGAGAGCTTTGGGCTGACAAAAAAAGGCTCAGAAGCCGAAGCATTGGAGTTGAACGGGTTTTGCAGACTCACAGCAAGCTGTTGGCCAAGCAAAACCTTCTCCCTCCCTCCCCTTGTTAGGAAGATATCCCACTGACTGTGTGAAGCTATCTGCAGGACACTGGGAAGAACCCTCTGCAAAAGGTGCTGGCAGAGGGGTGGCTGGTGCCAGGCCACCACCAAGTCTACATACAGTCCCGCAGAGGCTGGGAACAGGGAGAGAGGCATGGGGAAGGCTGTTCCCCTCTTGGCTTTGAGTCTGCACCATGTGCTCTTGGTGCAGAGAGCTGCTGGGAAGATCTCCTCCCTTGGAGGTCCTTCAAGCAGCCAGATAAACTGCACTGCCCAGGATGTGAAGAAAGATTTAGGATTTATGAATGTTCGCTAGAGCCAAGTCAAACATATTTGTTTTGTACTGTGTTATTTGTCAAAATTACATCATTCCTCATGCTGATAAACAAGGGAATTCTGACTGCGCCCTGGGCTGCAAATGCCACGCTTTGAGTTTTAAGATGATAGCTGTGTGCAGTAAGGAGCTGCACGGAGCAAGTGGGGTGACTTTCAATCCTTCTAATGAACCAGTGAAACCACAAGCACACAAGCATACGTGCAGTTACTGCTCCTGTATAAACACAGAAATGGTCCAGTTAGTTACGCCTGAGATGGTTACACTAATTCCACAGGTAAGAGGTGCTTGTGTGGCCAAGGCATTCTGGAAAGCTTGGGATCCTGCAGCACCAATGCTGCTGGGTGCCAGACTTGGTTAGTGGCAGCTTTAGCAAGGGATACAGGGTCTCAAGCTCTCCTTGGCATGAGGCAGGCAGATAGAGGCTAGAAGTGAAAGTAATTGCTGCTACTCCAGGCACGGAGTGTGGATGTGACAGAGGGAAAACAGCTTCCTTCTGCCCTTCATCCAGTGGCCAGGTAAAGCCAAAACAAACTGCAGGGCAAGTCATAGAATCATAGAATCCCAACCTGGTTTGTGTTGGAAGGGACCTTAAAGCTCCTCCAGCTCCAACCCCTGCCACAGGTTCCCTGACCCCTTCCACTAGAGCAGCTTGCTCCAAGCCCCTGTGTCCAACCTGGCCTTGAACACTGCCAGGGATGGGGCAGCCACAGCTTCTCTGGGCATCCTAGAATGTGCTGGGTGCCTACAGCAAGGTGTGGGTGCAAGGGGCAGGGAGGACACTGCTGCCTTCTCATAGCCCAGAAGAGAAGACACTCTCCTCCACGCAGAGCACGTGTGTGGAAGCGTGGGTGTAATAAAACAGCTCACTCTAAACAGCAGCCTGTATGTTTTCTGCTATACTAAGCATTACAGGAGTGAAGGTAGTTAAAGTCAGCAGCATGAAAATTAACATTTAAAAAGATACTCTATATTCCTTAGCAAAGCACTGCAATCCAAAACATACTGTGTGGGCCTGGGTATGAGAGGAAGGGGATGAAAAAAAGATCATAATAAAAAATAGACTGCAGGCATAGAGTGAACAGTTGCCGTGACCTTGCCTTTTGTATGCCATTACACAATTCAATGGCAGTCCACTCAAACCTTGCTCTCGATCAATATCCTATTAAAGCAGCACAAAAAGTCTCTATAAACTTAGTGGTTTGCTATGTTTATAAATGGAACTCAGCATAATTAGATGGTCAATAGCAGGCTGTACTTGTAATTTTAAAATGAACATCACACATTTCATATCTGTTGTAGTCGCCACAACCTCTTTGAATCTAATGATACAGTGTGTAGGAAACAAAAGCCTTGCAAGAAAAAGAGCCCAACACCCAGCTCCCCTTTCCCCTCGGCAGCAGCAGCAGCACAGTGTGTTTCCCTTTGTTTATGGAGTCACAGCACAGGAAAAAGTTTATTAGTCAAATGTCATGTTTCTCCCATTTAACCTTAAACACATTATCACTTCGCTGCAGCGTTACTCACGTAATGATCTTAGTCACATCCCAGCCCCTTTGTAAAAATAAATACATAAAAATGGAAAAGAGAGAAACTTAATATTAACATGACCGAAAACGAGCGCCGGATTCCAAGGAAGACAAATGCCAGCCTGGCTGGTTCTATTTAGTGGGTTTCCTGCTCTGTAATTCAATAAAATTTTCAAAACAAATATCCCAATTGGGTTAAGTCAGAGGGATTTTTGTTAATTTCTCTGTTATTTTTCTTGCCATTCCGGCTGAAGATCTGAGCTAACTGGCTGGCAGCGGAGGGAGTAGGTGATGCTGCCCCGTGTCCCTGGCAGTAGCACAGTGCTGGTGCTCAGGAGAGGGACCCACCTTCCTCTTCCTCCTCCTCCTTTTGGGCAAAATACCTCCTTGTTCCATTCAGAGTGAGTGAAACGTGTCCCATCTGCACAAATGCCAGCAGCTGAAATGGGAGCTGAGGCTGGCAACAGTTTGCATAGAAAGCCTGCAGGCATCACTGGGTAGTAGGGGAAGAGGGGTCCTTCCTCCTCACCCCCTGCCAGGTCAGGGCCCCTGGGTCAGATGAAATCTCGATGCCTGCACATAGGTGGAGACTGTTGTTTTGACTCACAACTGCAGTTTCTGACACCCTTTCCTGTTTGGGAGATGTTCCTGAGCCATCAGAAGGTCACTTTGCTGCAGAGCATTTCTTCTTCAATGAAGAGGTTTAATTTATGTACAGTTTGACCACAGTTTGCATCACTTTGATCCCTTTGCTTACTTTCCAGAGTGGGAAATCCTGCAAATAGATGAAAGCGTTCCCTTTCCATCAGCTTTCTGGGCACGTGTGAGGTGGACAGTCCACAAGGCAGTGTGAAAAGCCATTAGGAGCAGGTTGGATGCCTCCTGGCCACTCCTGTGGCAAAACACAAGGGTGAATAGAGGAGGCAGATGCCAAGCAGTGAGCTCCCCACAGCCAAAGCCTAGCACAGGAGGTGTGAGGAAGCTGAAGCAGAGTGAGAAAGCACACAGGGCTTCAACCCAGCCAGGAAGAGGAAGCAACCTTCCGCCATGCAGATTGAAAACATTAACCTCTTCCTGACAGTCTCGGGCTGGGCTGTAAACATCAGCACATTGCTGTGCTTTGTGATAGTAACTGTGAGCAAAGGTATGAATACCCTTTGCTGAAAGACAAGCATCAAATATGTGCCCATCAGGCAGGTAGGAGAAAAGAGTTCAGGACCTGTGCAAGGTTTGCCAAACCACTTTTAGGGCCAGAGACCTTGAGCTGGTTGTGGCAGGATAGTGGCTCCTGTGTAAGAACTGCCAAAGGGTTGTAGGTACTCACTGCCGTAGGCTAGCCAGGCACTTTAACCTCTGCTGCTTAGATCTCTTGGTGTATATTAGAGATTGGGGTAGTTCTTTAACCCTCAGGTTGCAAACAGGTTCTTGAGTGGTTTGGCCTGTGACAAAGCATCCTTCATGTTTGCTACCCTGGGAGGAAATTACTGTGTGATTAGCCCTTTCTACTTTGTGCTAAGTTTACACAGCGTTAGCAATACGTTGTTCCTACCCCACCCCTGCTCTGGAGATACATTTCATTTTCCTATAGGGCCAGTTCAAGGCTTGGAACAGAAATGGCCAGGATTCGGGGAGAGAGGAATCAACAGAAGCAGGAGGGAGAGAAGGAAGAGGAGCATTATTCACAGACCAGTTTTTCTTCTATATCTGTTTGGAATAAAACTGTTTCATAAATTTTGCAGTGCCTAGGAAATGCATAGTGCCTCAGAAAGAACGGTGCTTTAATTTAGTGCTTGCCTTTTAATGTTCCCATTTGGAAAATAGTATGCTTAACCTGTAAGTAAGGCTTTGGTAGGTAGAGGGTGCAGAGGAATTGATCAGCAAAGGGTTTACAGAGCACAAATCTGTTTGGCAAGGAAGTTGCTGAAAACTGTGGAGTAGATGCTGCAGAGAGTACCTTTATGATTGATTTCCATTCAAGTCAGACTGACTGCAGTGTGGTCATTTTTCTAACCCATAACTGCTCACGCTGCAGCAGTCTGCTATCTGCAGGGTGTCTGAATTATAGCAGTCCATGTCCGTGTTACCTTTTACACAAATTACTTACACCGGTTTCTTTTTCCATGCAAATTCATCAGTTTTACAGCCTCTTGTAGCTGCTGTCAGGAAACTGTTGCAGAAAGCACAAATTGATAAAACCAGTTAATTTTACTGTGCTTAATGTTAGTTTCTTTCTGTTAACACACCCTTTCATACATACCCAGTGTGCAGGAAGTGTGTGATAGATAAGAGAAGATAACAAAGGGTTTGAATGTTCTTGTCATAAATTACTTCCCAACTTAATTCCTTTTAATGATCATTCCAGATTTTCTCCAGTTTTAATGGCGTTGTGTGTTTTCCATCCCATGCTTTAAGTCCATGGCTATCGAGGCTGTTCCCTTTCTGTCTCAATGACGTTCTTAAAAGATCCTTGCCAAACAACAACTAATTGTCTTGTGGGGATGATGAGGCAGCTGCAAAGCTACATTATTCCTCTGTCAAATCTGACATTGTGAGCTCCTTAAGACTTGGGGTGAAATACTGGCCCCACTACAGTCAATGGCAGCACTCCCAGCAGCCTGTGTTTCAGCCCAGACATGTTAGCTGGGCGATAGGAATGATCCTGTCTTCATTTCCTCACTCCTGCCCCATCGGAGTGAAAGATTTTTTTCATGTTTGAAAATGGGCCAGGTTCTCAGACCAAAGATTAAACTTGGCTCAGCATCCTTGGGTGGCATTGAGACTGCTTCGCCTTTGTTGCTGTGAATCAGGGCTCTCAGACAATACATTCCAGGCCAAGCTTGTGCATTTTATTGTGCATTATGTCCTCTTTCAGATGTGTCTGAAATGTGGGAGAAAATCATCATCTGTAATTGTCAGCTCCCAAAGTTGTATTGTCCTGTAAACAGCACCATGGATGTGGTACCATTTGCTGTACAGTGGCGTTTCTTTGTGAAATGCATTATCTGTTGACTTTAACATTAAGCTGCTCAGTTCCTTTTCTGTTCTCAGAATTCATTATGTTTTAATGTAAAACCAAGGCTTCAGGACAGGGAAATGAAAGGTATTCATAACTTTTACAGTAAAACTTAGGTGCTGGATAAGGTAATGAGAGGTGAACAGTGGAAGCCAATTGCTGGAGAAAAGTCTTTGAAGGTCATATATCTCTAGCTTTGATTTAGCTGGAGGAGAGGCCAGAGGAAAACTCAGATGTTCACAGGCAGAAAAGAACTCGGGCTTCTCATTTGCTTTTGTGCTTTCTCCAAGGAACATTTGTAACCTCTGTGCTTGTGGATGTACATCATGTACATACCAAAGGTCCTGAGGTGCTGTGTATTTCCCTGCCTATACTGCTTATAGATTATGCCAAGCACACTACAGGGATAATGCAGCCTATTTGTAACTATGCCAATAGATGCAATGTTGTCCTAAAAGCAAAAGCAACAAGTTTCATTAAATGTTAGAATTATATTAGTCGAAAAGCAGTACTTAAAGAAAGCCTTGCCATAATTGCTTCATTTTAAAAAAGGAGGAATGTAAGAAGGAATCTATCTCATAGAACATTGTATTCTTGATAAAATTTACATCTTCTTGATTGCAGTGCCAGTTTCCATTAGCATTTCCTAATTTCCTTGTCCCACCTGTTCTCATCGTGAAACTAAACACACTCATGAGGAAGAAGAAAGTGATTTTGAAGTGCAATTCATGCCTTATTCACATGACTTACTGACTGCAATCTCTTTTGTTTCCCTAGCACCGATAGCTGCAGGAACAGGCCCTAATTTCTCCCTCTCAGATTTGGAAAGTTCTTCATACTACAGCATGAGCCCAGGAGCAATGAGGAGGTCTTTACCTAGCACATCCTCTACCAGGTAATTTAATCTCTGCCTACTACCAGGTTACTTGGAAACCCAGGCCAGCATCATTACTCATCTGGGAAAATAACCATTAAATCCTTTGACAAGCTGTTTGGGGGCCTCAAAATGCGGAGCTGTTTCAGACTCGCAGAGCTGAACGTTCAACTGGATTGCTGTTAAAGTTCTTTTTATAAGTACAAGCTTGAAGAAAAAACTGCTGCATTGACTCCTATAACTTCTGGCTTGTATCTCGGTGTACTGGGAGAAGTTCCACTGGAGCTGCTGGAGTTTCACTTGTGGCGGAAGAGAATTTGGAGCGTAGCGAGATGTGCGGCTTTGTCCTAGCAGGAAAGGAAAGACTTAAGATAGATTTGTATGCAGATAAAGTGTTATCTGTTTTAGGACCTTGGCCTATAATGCATTTTAATTTTCATACAGCATTTAGAAATTTGTGAATCAGCCACTGGAAAACAGTAATATTAATACAGGTGACTATACCCAGTCGGATTTTGATTTGGCTTAGACGCCAGCTATCAAACAAGGATACTTTTTGATTTTTTCCCTTTAACCATCCATGAGATTAGATTTATAAACAAGCCCAGTCACTCTAGTAGTCTTGAACACTATTAAGAAACCAGATTGTTTTTTTTCCTCCCCCCCCCCCCCCCCCCCCACCAAAAGAGATCACTCATTTCAAAGACATGACATGAAACTCTGACTTCAGCCCAGGCTTCTTTTACATTTTTGTCTCAGCCTGCAGTGCCCTAGCTGTGCAGAGAGCAAGTACACGTGTAAAAGTCTCTATAGTTTGAATGTAGCTGTTTTTCATTAAAACCAATCAAACAACAACTTTAAAGACCAGCTCTTCGCAAGAACTTGTCCGAGTTGCAGTGACTGGAGGAATATTCTAGGTCTTGCACTTAGTGTGCGCATTACGGAGCTTGGTGACTACAGTACCCAATACACATCAATTAAAAACTTTGTGCTCTGTCTTTTTTGTGTGTAAAGCTTCATAGCCTACAGTGCTCGTCATTAGCACTGTTCTCAGGTAGAATTTACTTGGGACTCTAGAAGCAAAAAAGTGAGGTTATTAATGTTACTTAAGAGCTGAGTTGTTGCTCTTCTGTTCTTCTGCAAATAGCTACCACTGATAAGGAGCTAATTATAAACAGCATGGGTAGTTAATAACTTGGTAATATGTTTGTTTTCCTCTCATTAGGCTGTTCCCAGTCAGGAAAAAAAGTATTCCTTAAATACACAGACTCAGCAGAATGATCAGGCGGTAATTATATTGTATGCACACAATTTCCCCTATTGACACATAACAATTCTCTAAATTAAGGAATGGCCAAACCTGCATTCCACACATACCACACGACTTATTCTTCCTGTTTCTCACAAACTGATTTTGCATACCCACCAGCTCCTACCTGTGTAGGCCTTCTGGTGGGGAGCTGCAGAGAGGCTGCGAGTTTTAAACCAATACAAACTGCAGTGGAATATTTTATGTCTGTTAAATATGTTCCCCCTACACAGAGGAGCCTGTTCTTGAATGCTTTAAGTCTTAATAGAATACAGATTTGGGGGAAAAAAAAAGTGAGCTGACCCAGCCTTGGAAAAGTATTTAGAAGAGAAATTCTCGGTAATGTCCCCACGCAGTCTGCGCAACTCATTATAGAACACAGAGCCAAGCTGAGTGTCTTTGGCTTTGGGTTCCTCTCCCTGCAGAACTACTGGAGTCTGAGCCAATGGCCACCAGAGACCACTGAAAGGGCTCTTCTGTCTCCTGAGCCTTTGGTGAGGGAGGTGTGGGGCATCACAAGGGAGTGCTTTAGTACTGACACTGGCCAGAGAGACCTGATGGGGCCTTTTTATGCTTGATGGCGTTCAGCTGCAGAGCAAAACACTTATACTTGTAGCATAACATGAACATTTGAACCAAGAATGGATTCTTCCATCATTCACTTCCTACGTTTCTTCTTACAGGACTGAAAGCTGGGTTAATTTAATGGCTGCAGTTAAAAGATGGAAAATATAAGTTTGAACTGATAATTTGTCTTTCAGAATAACCTGTGGAAAAAATATGACAGTTAAAATAAGTCTTGTGTGTCATTACTGTACTCATTCAAATTGCAAAAATCACGCCATACAAATTAAAATCTTGCCTTTTTATTGACCTCTGTGCATTATAAAAAATGTCCTACTTTGTGATCTGTAGAAGCCTGAACGTTAAACTATCTTTTAGTTACACTTATGTGTGCTTAGCACTTCAGTCTGGACTCTGTGAGAGCTTGTTTTGTATCTCACCGAAGCTTAGTCATTGCCGACGAAGCAAATCAGAAACAAGAAGTGGATGCTGAGAGGCTGAGTGGGCAGGATGGCTGTGCAGGACTCACCTTCCCCTTCTCAGGCCCCTGAATTTGCTATAGTGTCCATAACCAAGTTAGTCCCGAGCAGGGCTAGCAAGGTATGTCTCAACAGAAGTGCCTTTGTTCCTTTCCATACATTCTTATGCTGTGTTTTTACTTTCTCAGCTCCACAAAACGTCTCAAGTCTGTGGAGGATGAGATGGACAGTCCTGGTGAGGAGCCGTTTTATACAAGCCAAGGGCGCTCTCCAGGAAGTGGCAGCCAGTCAAGTGGATGGCATGAAGTGGAGCCAGGTAAGCCATGGCTTTCAGGAGCCCGAGAACCTGATCTCCAGTCGCTCTGTTTTTGTTATCAGAATATGCTGAATTCTGTGTAGAAAGGTGATCAATTGTAAACATCTTGTAACTTCTCCTGAGAAAAGGTCAGTCTAATGAAAGTGTTGTAGTGGTTTTATTGCTCCTGCAGCTGTGAATGTTTCTGTAGTGTGTCACTTCTGTGTTTTGGCCAAATATCTGAAGTATTTAAATAATGCAGCAAAAGATAGGAGGTCTTTTTCTGTCAAAAGCCCCAGATTCAACTCTGGGATAGCAGTGACAATCACTTAGCAAAAAAGCAGTACTTGTCTGGGCTGTGCCCTACAGTTATACTGTTTAAATAAATATCCCTAAACTTATAGAAGGTGGAAGGACTTTTCAAGCATTATACAACACTTGAGCTCACTTAGTAATGACTTTTAAGAGACTTACCAAAGGAGTTGTTTTATTAATCTGTAATACCACGAAGTGTGATTGGAGGCTTCATATCAAAATAGATATTGCTGGGTGTTACACTTCATGAGGTCTAGGAAGCAGCTCTTGTGCCTCTTCTCAGTTAATTTTTGTGTGTGATCTTTCTTGTTGATCATCTTTTGGGTTATGTTATGTTACGTACTTAACTGTCCATCGATCACTTATCCCGAGATCATCTGGGTGCTTAATACTATTGGAAATACTTTTCTGGGTCAGTGCTACATGCGTAGGCGAAGTTAATGCTTCAGTTTTGCTTATGGCTACATAATCAAGTATTTATTGCCACTAAAAATAACAGAGGTCTTATTTGTTAGATAAAGGCAAGTAGGTCTTTCATCTTCAGCCTCCCAGTGTCTGAGAAGGCCCTCTAAACACCCCAAAGGGTCTTTTGCAATGTGCATTTTTTTCCTTTCTTGCCTGTTTGGATTTAAAATAGTATGGGTTTGGGGTTGTTTTGAAACAACACATGCTTGTCCAGGGCACTGTGTATAATGAACTGTACAGCACCGAAAAGTAAAATCAACCTGAACAGCATTAAAATCAGTTCTGTGGGCACTTGGCCAGCCACCTATATCCTTCATCATGTAGGAAACATACCCACAGCTTTCTCTGGAGACCCTGTCAAACAGCTGTCCTTTACAGCATGCCCAGAAAGTCACCAAATTTGGGCTATTCCAGACTGGGAGGGGACTGATTCCCGTGCCTGGGAGCCCTTGGAGGATCCCCTGCCAGCTGCCCTCTCTCCTCTAATGAGGAGGAGCCAGCTTGTGGGCCCTTATTGACTGCAGATGTGGCACTTTGGCAGGAGGAGAGGGTGGACCTGCAGGCAGACAAGTTCCAGGCTCCCCGTGACTGCCTTGCTGCCGCCGTCCCCAGGGCTCTGGTGCTTTCAGTGAGGTGTCCTGCTCAGTAGACACTTAGGGGCTGTTTCTCCATCAGCTCCAGGCTCCAGATGATGTAAGGCAGAGCTTCACCTTGTACTAAACTAGCCTGCTCATGGAGCGGCAAAAACAGGAACAAAAGCTCATCGCCCATTGAAAGGGAGAGATCACAACCTCCTCTGCAGACACAGATGGCTAAAAGCTGACTGGGTCACTGCTTCTACATCATTGTCAGATGGGGGGCTAACTCCCCCCAAAATTTGGGGTATTCTTTGTTAATGACAAATGTTCTCCATTTGTGCAACAGCCAGAGCTTGGCTATTAATTTTGCTGTCGCTTCTGGTGGTTTTCCCCACATGTGGTCATTACCTCTGTCTCATCCAAGTCCTCACTGGATGGTGGTTCTGAGCTTCTCAGCTGGACAAGACAAGTACCTAAAGCCTTACACCTCTAAAGCACATCTGCCATTCTTGGCACCACTGGGTGCCCATCATGGAGAACTGACCGTGTCAAACTTCCTGAGTTTCTCAGAAAGGCAGGAACAAGTCAGAGAAGAGAAGGTTCTTCCTTCCTCATAACCTTCCTCACTTACTACAGAAAATTCCAGATTCTGCTTAGTCTTTCCTGTAAAATGGCTGAAAATCACCTTGCAACATCAGGGACTCAAGCCAGGTACCAACTAGATACAGCTCAGATTCACCAAGCTATCTATCACTGTCACAGCTAGGAAGAAAAAGAGCTTTATCCCGCCTGCGTGGGATGCACTTACAAACCATCTTTATGCTATATCCACACGGCCTCACCCCAATTCTTCTGCTGTGGCTTTCAAGCAGCCTGTCCTCTGAATTCATTGCCTCAGCTTCTCTGTAAAACAGGGTCACTGCAAGAGCACAGCTGGCAGAGAGATTACCTAAAGAGCCACAGCTCATCAGTGGCGAAGGACAAAACAGTACTGAAGGGTCCTTCTATGCTAGGGCAGCAAGGTGCTTGCCCCTGAGGGACACATCCTGCTGTGGTCTAAGCACAGTGCCCTGCCTTACCTCAGATATCACACATGGATCTGCTGTTAGCATCTATCCCTTTGTATTTGACATAGGTGCTTTATCTCCAGAAGTATAAAATGTTCTATGAGTCTTCAGTGAGGCATCTGCCTAGAAAATATATTGGTCACCTGAAAGCCATACAAATGATGTTAACATCCCATATTACCCAGTGGCTCACCGCAAAGCTCCTCTCTGAGAGGGGAGCTTTGGAGCCTGGACCTGTTTCAGTTCCATCCTTTGAGGTGTCTTTCCCTTCCAGAAAAAGGCCCTGCCACTTATTTAATCTGCAGTCAAAGTGATGGCACAGTTTTGACATAGGATAATCTCAGAGCTTCAGTGTTTTGGTTTCTCCTCAGTGAAATCCACAGTAGAAGTTTAAAGACTAAAACCATCATTTTGTTTGACTTGGCACTTCTTCCATGTGGTTCATTTTATGCTGCGTGGGATAATGCAGGTATCGGCGGTGCAGAATGCTGGTGGTTCAGAAGGCAGGCTGAAGTTTTATCCTCTGCTGGCAGAGGAGCCTAAGCCAGGTTTCCAAACTCCATAATTAAACCCTGTCCTTTGGGTTACCGGCCAAACAACAGGAGGAGGAAGTCAGACCAAGAAAAGGAAGCTTAGACTTGTCTGTGGGATGGCTGTTCTGGCTGGGAAGAAAAGTTCAGAGAGGAGCCAGCAGCCAACCTCCCAGCCCAGTAGGATCCACACCAAAGATAATAATATATCCTTTGGCTTTATTGCCTTTGAGTAGATTGCTTCCTCACAGGAGAGTTAGATTTATGCAGAGATAGCTTCTTGGCCTATATGCCTTGACAGGTTTATGGGAGCGAGAGGATGAATATTCTGTCTGTATTGCATTTGCTTAATGTTGAGGTGTGCACATGAGAAAAAGTGGGGACTCTAATGCAGGAGCAGGTGAAGCACCCGTACGCTTACGCACATGTAGAGACAGAGCAAAGTGCTCGTGGCACAGAGACTGTGAGAGGGTGGTAGAGAAAGCTGTTGCCTGGGACAGCGCAGGGAAATTAGGTTGGAGAAATGTCACACTTGAAAGAGAGCACAACGTGGAAGAGAAAGGGAAAATGAGAAGACAATTTTAGACCATACAGAAAGGGGAAAGTATATATGGGAAAGAACAAAAAGAACAAATGCCAGGAAAACAAAGATTTAACTTCCTAGAAAGGAAATATGAAATGGAATATGTGAGCTCCTCTTAGAGAAAGAGAGCACTCAGGCAGAGGGTTATTTACCGCCAGCCGTGACTAGTCGCTCTACATCTGTCTCCATTTTTTTCTCTTGAACAAATTCCCTTTTTGGATACTTTCTTCCTGCTTTGCTTCCCTGTGATTGCCCCTGTAAGTGGTCTTTGGAGGGCAGGCTGTATACTCAGAACATATGTGCAAACTGGCAGGAGAACAGAAGAGGACAAAACCACTCTGTGTGCTATTTAGATTAGGCAGTGGATGCTTCCCCTGTGCCTACTCTTGGGGTCTCCGCTGCATGCAGAATAGAATCTGCACCTATTGTCCATCCAAAGTCCCTTCTCTGCACTTCTATATCCCAGGCCCCTGGGTCTCGGGGCACCCTGACATCTGTCTCATGTGGAGATTTAGTTGGGTGCTTCACACACCAGCAACATGACCTTTCCATTCGTGGCATTTCAGACCCATAATCATGAGCAGAGGACACTCTCCTTATACGTCAGACGTGACAGCCAAAGCAAAATCCAGCATTAATTCCATGTTCCTTGTACTGTACTCCTTGAGTCTCGCATCCATTTACCTGTACTTGAAAGCTCCTGGGGAGCTCTCAGGCCTAAAAAGGCTGCAGTCTGCCAGAAAAGATGAATTTCCTTTCACAACAGGAAGGCTTAGGAAGTAAACCAAAGCAGGCATGTAGTAAATTACTTCTGCTTTTCAAATACCTTTTGCGGTATCATCCTTACCATTACTTTATCTCAGCACTTTCAGTACATAACTCTTGTTAACTGCGAAGAAGGGCAAGAGAGGATAAAGATGATGTTGGTAAGAAAATAAGGCAACACCATACTGGCTTTGAACTCATGCACAAAGCTGGCCTGTGTTCAGTTCTGTGGCAGCTCTGCTTCTAATGGAGGTAAGCCATAATTACAGGTATATGTTTTTTAATTCTATGGAAGAGAAGATTGAGTTAATCAGTATTCCACTTACGCATTTTTTAATGCATTCTTTTGATTCAGTCCAGGAGTAAAGTTCACATTGTGCTCTCTCATGTTGTAGTGTAGCATATGGATGGTGTTTGTCAATTCTGCTTCTATTGTATTTCTACAGCGTAGCATGGAAAAAAATGTTTCAGATTCAAATTCAGAGTATCCTGTTAGTTTCTTTAGAAACTTAGATCTTCCTGGTATTTGCATTTCCACATGTTAGCTTGGTCCCTAGAAGACCATAATCCCAGGAAAGGTACGTGTTTGTACTCCTTGTGCTTCTTGAGATATCTAAAGGGACAATTAGCTCTGCTTCTGTTGTGGTCTTGACCAGCTTACGGCCCTTTACCCATTTGTATAATGGGTGGAGGTCTGTGGTCCTTCTTCTACTGAAAGGCTGATGGGGCTTTTCATACCATGGCCATCCACCTTCCTTTGCCCCAACTCCGCCAAAGCTATGCTGCTGCCGATCACGCTGTGCTCAGCTCTTGTGTGTCTTCACCTTGAAAACCGCAGGAACCAAATGAGCCTTTCGGTGCAGAAACCTTAAGGAATTAGCAATAACACTTGCACTGCATGACTGAAAGACATATTTACAGTTCCAGGGGCTTATGGAGTTGATAATATTATATGAACCTGCAGTAAGCGAGAGAGTTAGACTGCTGGACACGTCTTTGGTAGTAAAGATGCTATTAAAGTCAGCCTCATGATTGCTCACTACACCACTCAGCTAGTGCTGCTCGTTCTCATGTCACCATCTATGGGACTGTCTGAAAATAATTTCTGAGCAATTTCTATGCAGCTGAGGAGCTGAGATCTTATTTTGGAATATTTCCCTTGCAGTGGCAGTGACCTCTAACTCAACGGTACCGTGTCCCTCCCTGTTGGTGGTTATAGAACAACCACATGCAGGCAGCTGGTCCAAACCCTTGTTTTAATAACCCTTGTCTTAAATCTGGCATGGGCTTTCTTTTTAGCAGACTCTCAGCACGCCAAGAAAACCCTTTCTCCATGTTTACTAAGAAACTTTTATTTATGCCTTACACATCAGAAAGGCTCATTCAGGCGTGATCAGATGACCACAAGACTTTGTTTTCAAAGTCTGTTCAGAATTATTTCTTGGAAATATGAGAGAAAGTAGTATAAGGGAGATCCTGGATTGTGTTCTTTATGCATTCTTGATGTCCTACACACAGCTGTTGCCTGGCACTACACCTAGAAGATAAAATATATATAGTATGTCCCAGCATCAGTGATGCAGGGTGCATCTGATCTGTCCTCAGGCAAAAGGTCTATGGGCTCATTGAAAGACTTGACACCACACACTAAGTCATTGCTCAGGGAAGTTTCCAGTGATTGTATTACATTACTGCCAATGATTCAAGGGACTGACTGTAGAAAATATGATGAAAAACATGAGAACCATGTATTATTCAAAATAAGGAATAGAAAAATAGTCTCTTCTTACTGGGAAAACATTCAACTTCAGACCTGGAATATTCAGTATCAAATAATTCTCTGGCGTTACTTTTCAGTGACTTGCTGTAGTGGGCAGTTTTCACTGCATTGTAACCAGACACAGGAATTTCATGATCGTAATTAATTTCCTTCAGCTGAACTCTTTGGATGCTCAAAGACCTATTTAAGAAAGGCAAAACCAAGGAAACTTCTCTCTTCCTTAGACCAGAGGAGGTCTACATCCAGGATCCCTGCCAATTACATTTATGCAGTATTTCCCAGGTGTGACATTGGCTTGCCCTCCAATTCTCAGTGTGTAAAGTCAGGCAGCACACTCACATAGCCATTAAGATTGTACCTGCCTTTGCAGCAGCTTCATTACGTACCTTGACACATCTATCAGCAGGCACCAGTGCCATTTTTTACCTCCATTGAACTTAATATCTCAAGACAGTGGGAACATTTCACAACCAGATAGACCTCCAGCCCACAGCACAGTTTGGCTCTTTGAATGGGAGGTCAGAAGCAGATCATATTTCTCTGGTGGCCAGAACATTTTGGTTTATAGCAGAGAGAATTTCTCCAGGCTAATTTGTGCTGTTCAGTTGAAGAGATGCCATTGACATTCAAGGCCAGGCCGGATGTGGTCCTGGGCAACCTAATCTAGTTGAAGATGTCCCTGCTTATTGCTGGGGGTTGGACTAGATGACTTTTGAAGGTCCCTTCCAACCCAAACTGCTCTATGAGTGGTACAGCA
Source organism: Pezoporus flaviventris (assembly GCF_033815535.1). Taxonomy (NCBI): domain Eukaryota; kingdom Metazoa; phylum Chordata; class Aves; order Psittaciformes; family Psittacidae; genus Pezoporus; species Pezoporus flaviventris. Next base: position 184,053 of record NW_026892607.1, read on the forward strand.
GACACAACCCGTTGCCTCCCAGATTCAGGCAAACTTCCACTGTTCCTTTTCTCTGAAGAGCATCTGAGCTTTGTTAGACTGCTCTCTGTGACTAGGACTCCTCCTCCCATTCATCCCATTTCCCTGTTCCCATTCAGACCCGTGCTTCTTCTCATCTCCAAGACTTTATACAGTTTCCCACATTTCTGCCCACTCTTTCAGAGTCTTCCAACATCCTTGTTCTTTCTGCCAAGCTGAGAAGCAGAGCGTGCTTGGGCCTGTGCTACCTTTCATGCTTCCGTTACTGGTACGTGGAGTTAAACATGGCCCCATGTGCATGCTGCACCCAAAAAAGTTGGCTTCAGGTGAACAGATAGATGCCTGAAGCCAAACGTACAACAGGATCATACTTCAAGGAACTCCAGCAACTGTAAAATACAGAGCTTTCCTTAAGTGTCTTTTTACCTTCATAAACTCCATGTGTTCCTTTATCCCTGCTCTCTGCATTACAGTATCCCATCAAAACACAAGCTGCCCAGTGGTTTACAAGAGCATAAGATTTCTCTTTTCTTCTAAGAGCAATAACACTTATCAACTTCTACTGAAATACCATATCAGCTCCTTGTCACTGGCAGCCTACAGTTCCTGCCGCTAAAAGTTTAATGCATTTACAGGAGCACTTAGGCATCAAGACTTTGATATCACAATCTGTTAGTCACAGGTGCTACATGATAGGTTTGTGTTAGCACATTATAGATCTTTTATCAGATACTGCACAAAATGTGTGTGTTTCTCTGCCAGGCAATCAGAATCAGCCTGCTGCATAGTTGATGAGTTACCAATATACGTTGTTGTTTATTTTAAACAGAACTTTTCCAGGCCTGCACCTTAATGGATAACTTCAACCCTAATTGGGTGAGGCCAGCAAAGATCAAGAACTTATTGTGAGCCAGGAAAAACGCAGCAGGTCAATAGTGGCTCTTTGAGCATTGTCAGTCTTCTGCAATAGCATTCATCAAGTGAAATGATTAACACTACTCATTTGCTATAACAGACATAGTCATTTTGACAGCAAATTACCACTGGATCAATAGCTCAGCTTTTCTTTGGCAATTCACATAGTAGCATGAGACCTGTGACAACATGCCATGCTGCTTCCATTGCTGTCTCAAAATCATGGAAGAAAGTTAAGAGCAGGGGGAAGAACAGCTGATTAAAAAGTCAGATCAGATTGAAATGTCCTGGATGTTTTCACTTCCCTCAAAGGCTCTTTTTTTCCCAGACAGTAGACAACACAACACACTTGGCCCTGAAATGCAGCCTAAACTGTACTTTCCATTTTTAATAAAATTAATAATCCCAAGCAAGTTTTAGAGCACATGCCTCAGCTTTGCTGTAATCCCCTGAGGAAAACATCCCTTCAGTATGGTCCCGGAGAAGTCGGTCAGTCAATGTTGTGGCTCTGCTCCCTGCATCTAATTCCAGATGTCAGGAAATGCATCATTTAAAAACGGGTATGGAGCTGTAGGAGATCTGAGTTAAAAAATGCAGAAACTGTTTCACTTCAGATACCAAAATAAAGCTGTTTTTTCACATCCATACTATTTTCACTGACTTCAATGACCAAGTTAAAAGCAGGTCTTCTGTGTGCTGTGACAGCCATAAGATCACCTGAGCTATTCCTGTCTCCATGCACAATTAGCACCATCTAAATCATTTTTCAGATTGATAGGAAAGATTAGTGCGTGGAAAACTAGTCCCTTACGAAGGTTGGAACAGTGCTTCTCGGTGACAGTGGGATCCCTGTGATGGAATGCTGCATTGGTAGTCCATGGACCTAAGGTTCTTCAGACATCATTGCTGGCTGAGCCATATTCTGCCATCCATTCTGCTGAATATACACTCATAAAGCAAAGACACTGATCTGGTTTGTGCTTCCCTTTGGACACCAAGTGAAAACGATAAGCTTCCTGGCACTGGGACAAAAGCAGACACTTTCTACTTCCTCTCAGAGGTGAGCTCTGAAGGACAGAAGCACCCTCTGAATATGGCTGTGAATGTCTTGCTGATTTGGAGTCTGTCAAACATGAATCTTTGTGAGCTCCAGACAGGTGTCCACCGATGCGGTTATCCTTGAAGATCACCTGATAGTGTGGCATGTGACTGTTTAATTGCAAAATGGGATGAAGCACATTGAAAGTATTGTACCTGTCTTCCAAGAGTTGAACTAGTTTTCTTCTTTGCTTCTGGGACCAATTCAGGATGTTGACTTGGATCTATAAAGTCTTCTATAGATTAGATCTGGGTTAGGAAATGGACTACGTTCCTTTGATGTGCTGTCTTAGCAGTTGAGATCAGCAGACTTGCTTTTTCTAATGTGTTTGGGAAGCAGAAGCAATATTTTATCTCCTGTGGTATGCTGCTGGTACAGAAATGTTCAGGCTTATTAATTCTTCAGGACACAGGAAAAGTCCTCATCACCTGTGTAGGCAGTCATGGGAAAGGACCCACTGCAAAGACTGCACTGAACTCTGCTTTTTGGGGAGGCAGCTGGAAAATATTAGTAGTTTTCAGAGCCAATATACAGTACATACTGAGAGCCAGTAAATGATGCGTATTATTGCAGATTCCTTTGCACGTCTGCATTTTATAAGACAGATAACTAAAATACTCACCTAGCCAGATCAGGCCCCCAAAGAATGCACTTTTCCAAGTAGAGACACAAACCAAAAACCCAGAGCAGAACACGAATTAGCCAAATAGCAGTTGAAACAAATGGCTTTAGGATCACTGAGTGAGGACCGTGACCTCCTTTTGCATCAGTCAAGGCAACTGTGAAACTTTGTGAAAGAACCTCACCACAAAACAGATGCTGGGCTATCTTAGGTAAATAAATTACCAAAAAATAATAATAAAAACCTCCCCTACACATTTTACAAAGCACAGCTGTGTAAATACTGCATGAGACAAGGGAGAGAAGGAGAGATGTAACATACACCCTTTTCTATGCAGAAGTTCTGTTCTCGCCACTGTTTATTAACATTCCCAGTACAAGCATCACTCCACTGCATTGCACACAGTGCAGCTACTGTACTGCGTGCACACGGTTTGATCTTTGCTTTAGAGGAGAAAACAGGCTTAATTTTAAAGGAAACACTTTCACACAAAGTTAAAATGTGCAATGAGAGGTGTTAGGGGATGCAGAGAGGATGATACAGGACCGGGAACAGGAAACAGACCGTGTTACCTCTCCTTTAGCATTTCCTTTCCCACACTGTGTCTGCCACACTGACTCCTGGCTCTTCACTAGATCTTTATTACATTGAGCTGGATACCTACTGCAGTTTTCCCGTTTCTCAGCTGCCAGGCACAGCACATTCCAGCCTACAAAAACTGTGGATCTGCCCACAGAGAATTAAAAATGGCTCTTCTGAGCTAGACTGAAGGCTCGCCTAGTCCAGTGTGCTGCTATCTGTGACAAGAGCTGGTAGCGGACACTTAAGGAAAGCATACAGCAGCAGGACAGGCATCCAGTGATGCTTTTCAGAGCACAGCCACAAGGATTTTGGCAGCAAACAGCTTGGTCTCATGAGCCAGAGGCTCAGTTCACATCTTTGTGTTTGACAGCCTTCAGTGGACTTCTCTTCTTGGAGACACGCTTGGATGTTTTTAACCGCTTCTTTATTTTGCCCTCCACAACATCCCAAGGCAGCGAGTTCCAGTTTTACTCAGTGCTGTGTAAAGAAGATCTTAGGCAGAAGCTCTTCCCTGTGAGGGTGCTGAGGCGCTGGCACAGGGTGCCCAGAGAAGCTGTGGCTGCCCCATCCCTGGCAGTGTTCAAGGCCAGGTTGGACATAGGGGCTTGGAGCAAGCTGCTCTAGTGGAAGGTGTCGCTGCCCATGGCAGGGGTTGGAACTGGATGGGCTTTAAGGTCCCTTCTAGCATAAACCACCAGTGATTCTATGAAGAAACACTTATTTTGCGTGTTGCCTCATCATTTTGCTTGATGCTCCTTAGTGGTTTTATTACTGCCAGAAGCAGTGAATTAAACATTCCCTGGTTACCTTCTTTACTTTCTTTCAAGTTAAGTGCTGCCCCAACGCGTTGACCACAGCAGTCAGTGAGCATAGGAAAGCAGAGAAGTCTGTCTAGCAGCCTGTTAACTCAGGTAACAATTTGGCTGGGTGGCTGCAGAGCCATTCCATACCTCCAGGAATGTCTGTGTGCTGTGATAGAAGCTGTGTTGTTCCCCCAAAGTGGGTAGTCTGTAACCTTGACCCATAACCCCAGAGATTATGGCATGAATCCAGTGTTACCCCCACAGCTGAGCCTGGCTGGAGTGACTGTAATAAGGACGCTGCAGCCTAAATAAGGGATGCTGCTTAAGTATTCTGAATTTCCCTTCGTCTTCCAGCTCAACAAAGCTTAAAGTACAGCAGGGTCTTCATCTAGTGTGCATTCTGGCTAGAGATCTATTCTGATTTCACTGGTATCTTGCTCAGGGGAGCACAGGTAATCCATAGCATCCTCCATCTCTGCTTGCCCAGCCCCTGGTCCGAGTGAGATCATCCTTTCTGCTATTCTCTTACATCAATGGTTGCTGCTATTTTTAGTGTGATGCACGCCAAAAAGCAGAACATAAGAGATCCGATTGCTAAAATTAGCTGGAAAATTATAGGCTGTTTTAGTGGTTTGTGCATAGCCTTCATTTGCCTCGCTGGGATTTGTGTGCAGATCTTCGAAACCCTGAAAACCACCAAAGTGAGATGGTACCTGCAGTCCTCATGTCCAAGTGCTTTTGGAAAGAATGGGACTATTTTATACCAGCAAAGGCTGGAGGCAAGGTGCTAAGTTCCACCTATAGGAGGGAAATACTTAGAGGAAGGATTTACAATCAGTGAGACTTGAGAAATATGAATGTATGGATTATCTTTCTTTGTACCTAGTGGAACATCCCATTTTATTACAGCAGCCCACGTTTGTCTCCAGGAGTATTATCTGTGATGCAGCACACTAATGCACTACCTTGTTCTGAACAGGAGAAAGCGCTTTGGATGTAGTCCAGATTTAACCCTGTCTTAGGGCTTGCCTTTACTATTAGCCAAAATAGCAGCAAATTATAACTAAAGCATCATTCCAATGAACTTGGCCAATCCAAGGTGTGAGGTGCAGCCTTAAGCAAAGGGTAATGGTCATTGCCACTTGTTTCATGACTCCTCTGCCTCACTCTGCCCTTCATCTCTTTTCCATTCCTTAAGTGAAACTGCTCTAACACCTGATCTAAGTGCGCTATGCAAGGAGCTGCTTCTGACTGTCAAAGTTAAGGTTTGACATCTGATGCCAAATTGATTCCTGCGGAGTCCTGTCATCCAGGAGGAATTGCAGATTCTGGCCATTTGGAGATTTTAAAACTTAAAGGATCCCCAAACAGTTGTATTTCTTGTGCAAATCTCTACCTAAATGGGAACTTATAAGTATTAAATAAATTGCTTGCCCTTTTTAGTTTTGTTTAACATTTTTGGTTGAAACATTGTCATCTAAAACCCCAATAATCGGGGGGGGGGGACAGGGTTTTAAAAGAGCAAGGCAGTCTTGCAAACAACATTTCTTCTGTGTCTTGTCAACTAGGGTGCTACTGTGATTTTACAGTGCTATTTCTTTACCCTTGAAGGAGTGTTCTCTTTAATATTATGTGGAAAACCCTGACCAAAACCTGATGCTTAATTCAGAGTAAACAGTGGCAGTGACTGAATAGAAACCCGATGTCAAATATACAACCGCCCTGGGAAAGTCAAAATGCGTTGCTTTCTCCTCTCTTCCAGTTGTTGCCTTCTTAAGTGTATTATTCATAAAATTAGCGATTTAAAAATGCATAGAAACATTATTTTTTATATTCATTGCATCACTCGGAAAAAAAAAATGGTTAAAAATCGATTTGCTGGCCTCTTGGGGAAATGCTGTAATGTTTTTGGCTGTCTCCTACTTTCTGCTGCCAGCTAAAAGTACCATCTGGCTTGTTTAGGGCCTTTTTCCATATCAGGTGCTTCCAAAATTCTCCCCAACCAGAGGATTGTTTCATTGGGTTGCTTTGCCTGCTGAGGCATGTGTCCTGGGCTGGGAATCCTACTGCTTCTGTTCCCTGCCATCTTGCTGACGGTGGTGTGTGTATGTTTGGGCACAGATCTTGCTGCCTCTCTCCCGAGGACATTTGCATCATTGTCAGCTGCACATATTAAATTGATATGCAGGGCTCAGAAACACGTATCCCGTCTTTTGTCCCTTTGTTTGTGCAATTGTTGTGGTTTTAATTCTTCTTTGACACCTGGAATATCACAAAGCTGCTGATAATCTGTTGGCTACTAAGGGAAATGACATTGATAGAAGGATAATGTGTGTCAGACTTATATCTAGATAATTGCCGGCACACCCCAAACCCTTGCAGCTCAGGGAATGAATATCCTAAATCCATTATTAATTTGGAGAGTCATATGTGGCAGTTGGCTGCGGTGTCATCCTCTCGCTGCAAGAGTCACTTGCAAGGGATTTTAAAAGCCGGTTTTGGTTGATTCTGCATTGCTGTGTCGAGTTACGCCTTGTAGGAGTCCATTTGGGTACGTTCTTGCTGCCATTTCGTGGCAGTATGAGGAGCTGTAACAAAATGGGGTTGGTGTCCTAACTCCTCGCTGAAGGAAGCTTCCCGTGTGTCTTCTCCTGCACGGGCATCAAATACCAAGGAGATAAGAAGTGATGCACTATACGTGGTAGCAATTGAGGGAGACAGCTCCTCCTCAGGATCCTTTGTTTTTCAAACTGGCTGGTTTACTTAGAAATAGAAATCTACCCCTCAAAAGGATTTATGAGTGGCTTTGGAGTATTGTAGTTGCTAAGTATAGACTTTAGATGTGATCATTTGGAAAGATGGAGCGTGTTTTGAAATAGGTTCTGCCCTAAGCTGTCTTGTCCTATTTCCAAACTGATCTGTGCCATACACTCCTGACTTTTCCTGTCCATCCATTAAAAAGTGAATTATGAAGAGTGCTGAGTCTCTGAAACAGATAGTAGTTTAACCTTGTTAGTAAATACCAGGTAGCTGGTATATACTGCTAGAATGTTACATCACAGCCTTTCTCTTCTATATAGCCTTATGAAATTATCTTGTTACTATATAAACTGCCTTCGCTGTGTACATTCTTCCAGAGGTTTATTGTTCTTTCTACGTTGGCACAGTAGCATGACTCTGAAGAGGCAGCTCACAATGTGGTGAATTTTAAAGGCTTGGGAGATGGCCATATCTGGTTTTCAGCAAAGGAATGAAAACTCTCCTTATATTTTCCTTTTTTGTTGTTGTTTCCTAAGGTATCAAAAGTTTCAAGAGATGTGCTGAAATGCGAAGGAACTAATAACTAAAGACTGGATGGGAAGTAGTGCCTCAGAGTGCTGACTTTGCTTCTTTGCTTGTTACCCCCAAAAGCTCAGTATTTGAAGTACAAGTTAATACTTAAACCAAATAAACCTGGTTTGTGAAGCAGCGAGCTACTTGAGCTCTATCACACATTATTCATTTAGTTTTGTGTGAGTGCAATAAAAATTTTACAAGCTGTAATCTTGTTCTTTTAATAGAGAGAAAACTATGCAGAATATGTTGCTTAGAGTATTAGATAAGCTGCAGTGTGTTAATCAAATATTTTCATGATATGAGGGCAGTTGAGAAAACAGTACAATTTTTGCTAATGGCACTGGTAAGTAAACGGATCTATCATTACATTGTCATGAAAAGTGACATTGAGCAGAAACACCCTGCCAATCCCTAGAAGATAAGTATTTAATGTAATTAGACAGACACTGTCTCCTTTGTTGAACGTAGCATTAATCACCCAGAGAAGTCCAACTTTATATGAAATGGCTTTTTTCTGATATGTCTTTGTATTAGCAACCTTCTGACGTGGTTTTGTCGTGATGATCTATTTGAAGAAGTGACTGCTGTAGCTCTACAGTTTTCCTCATGACATATCTTGCTGTTCTGTGTTCCATAATCTTATTTTATTATTATTTAGCAATGTTACATTATATAGCTGTGACTTGTTTCTGAGTCTAGAAACCCACAAGCATTTGGAACTGAACCTCTTTGAAACAGTTAATAATGCATTCAACTTCTGAGACATTAAAGCAACGCAAATCGCTGCCATTATGTTCGCCAATTCTTCCTATGTGGTGTTAGCACAGGTTCATTGGAACAGCATAAGCAAAATGTTTCTTGCCTCAAATGCTAGTTCATAGAATCACACAAAAAATAGAAAGAACTTGTATGAAAATCTCATTGTTAAATTGATGAAAAATGTTGCCCCCTTCCAGAACTCATTGGCACTACAGACTCCTCTTTTTTTTTTCCCCTCTCCTCTGTTGCTTGTAATTTGTACTGTGAAATGCTGTCTGGTTATGAACTGGTATCAATTTAAATCAGCGCACAGCTGTGTCTTCCCACCTTCTCAGTGGTGCAGAGGGCTTTGAAGGGAAAGAATAGGGTTTAGTCAACGATGACAGCGGACTTCACCGGCTAACAGGTGGAGGTCAAGTCGGTTTATTTGTTGGGATGAACAGAGTGCAGAGATGAAAAATCTTTGCCATAATAAGGTTTAGGAGGAAAATGCTGACTAGTCTAAGCTTTGATTCCAGCTGACAGATCCTTTGCTAGTGTTCATTACTTGATTTCACAGTTCAGGCAATTTTAAGAGGCTTAAAATGATATTTCTGCTCTCCTCCCTAAAAATTTTCGATCACTTTCTAATTTTTTTTTTTGCTTTAAGTAAAGTTTACAGGGACTCCCTAATAGCCACTCCTGCCTTTAAAAGTCAATATGCCATCAAAACCAGAAGCTTTGATTTTAGACCCTTATTTTTACCGATTCTTTTTGTAAATGAAGTAAAAAGAATTCACACCAATTTGGTTAGAAAATTACAATGTTAGAAAAACAAAACTCCCCTGAAAAGTGGATGGTAAAAGAAAAGCACAGTGCTTAAGAAGTCACTGTTCCAGTCTGGGCATACGAGGTTTTATGTGCCTGGTAGTGTTAATGAAGCTACGCCAGCCCAGTGTGCTCAGTTTCAATCACCAAGTGCCGGTGAGCCATGCTCCATCCTGAAAGGGAGTCACAGCAAGACCCCAGCTAATCAGAGCAGAACGTCCTGACATTGTGTGCCTGTGCTGGGACTGCCGTGACCTGTCGGCATCGTTGCAGATCAAATGCAGCATCACAAAGGGATTTCAGAGCTGTGAGTGTGCGAGTCCCTCCTAGGTTAGAATCCTGCCCTTCCCCTGTGCCAGCTGCTGGGAGGGGAAGGCAGGCATTTCTCCTTTCCCACCCTTTTTCTTCCACCACCACCACCTGCTTCCTACCTGCTGGAGTGGGCAGAATAGGATTATCTTTAGCCATTTGCTAAAATCATCCCCCTCAGACTTTCTATTACTTCTGCATTCATTCTTTGCAGGAAGAGGAAACTCACTGGTCAAACCCTTGGACACCAGAATAGTTGCATGCAGTTTCCCAGGGAGCCAGATAGCTCTAAAGCTTCCCAGTGAGTGACAGTTTCTCTCTTCTATTCTTCTGAAACATGTGTTTTACACATATACTGAAAAATGTTAATATCAATTTACAGCCAGATTCTTGCTTTTTGAAAAACAAACAAAAATATATATATATCAAATCTCCTAAAGTATTTACACTTAGAGCACCTCAGCACACATAGCACTTTTTTAACGCAGGAAAAAGTGTTGGATGCTCTTATACACATAACATCATTGGGCTTGAAAGCTGTTAGCTCCTTCCGAGTTAGTGGCAAGAGCAGTGGACTTGCCAGCACCAAACTGTGAAACCTTTTCTGTGTGACTGGTAGAGATCTCATGGGGGTAGAATTCCAAAAAAGGGGAGGAGGGGGGTGTGAATCTGTGCATTTGGATTCAAGTACCTTCAATACCATGCTATCAACTTTGTCCTAGAAGCCCTTGAATCACAAATCATTGGAGGCTGGGAGAGTATTTTGGAGAATTACCACTGTATGCTTTCCCTGGTCTTTTTAGTTTTTTTCTAGGCATCCCTTAGTTGCCACTGTCAGAGAGAGGATACTGGACTAGGTGGATCCCTGTAATCTGATTTGGCATGGCTATTTTCCTGTGTTCCTAAGCTCATGAGATCAAGTTATGTAGGATTATTTCATAATGCCAGAGCAGCCGTTTCTGAGGTTCGACAAAGCTATCTAGCAAAGTGTCTAATAAAAGAAAAATCCTGTCCCATACTGTAGCTTTCTTGGTCCAGTGAAGCAGCATCCTCATGCATACAAATCTTATCGAGTTGCTTCTGATAGCTCCCTCTGTCCCTTCGTTTTCATAAGCTAAAGTGCCATTTTCCTTTTTACAGCTTAATTGAACCTAAATGCACCCGTTTGCTGCAATGTGGTGTTTTGGTAATTTTACTATTTGCTCGTAACTTTTCCCTTAAGCAAACTGAAAGCTTCCCCCTTATCACTTCACTGGGCCAAGATTTCACACAGTATCCTGCTTGCTACAAAATATGATAGTGTTCTCTCTCACCTTGTTTCTTTTTTCTTCTTTTACTTTCTTTTTATAAAATCAGGATATCTAAGAAACCCCGAACACCGCGGAGCACTACATGGTGGGTGTGCTTATTCAAACAATGCCAATGCTCTTGTTCTCGGTGCATAGACATTTCGTGTTGGTTGGGGGGGATGTACCAGGTGTCCCTCTCGTGTGGGTTCTCTGGTTTCTAGCGAGGAGAGGACTCACGCCGAGCACTTTGCCAGAGTGACAGCACTGGAGGGAGCGCTGACATGTTACCTCTGCCTTTCCCATGCCTGTGTTCATGGAACTCACAGGGAATTTTTCCTCTCTGCCTCTCTGTCAGATGTGTTTTAAATTACTCAGTAGACGAGAGAGGTGTTGGGCAGATCACACGAGCAGACCTGCAGGCAGCACGGTCATACGCAGCTCCTTTGGTAATGATGCCAAAGCCAAACTGCTGTGCTCTGCCTTCTCTGCAACAGGAGGGTTATGTATTTTTTCCAGGGGGATTCTTTGTTCCTCCCAGAATCCTGAAACCATTGGGAATGCAGAAAAATGAGGCTGATTTCTCCTATTTGATATCACCTGCCTGAGAGCCGATCCGTTGGGAAGCAGTTTATGTCCCTGCTGCCCGGTGGCAGGTCGGCAGCGCCATTCCAGCGGGAGCTCACCAGGCTACAACTGGCAATGGACACTTGCCAGTGAAAGAGCACAGCAGCTGTGGGTCAGCTACAAATGGTTTCTTCTGCTATGGAGAAATGAGATGACTGTTGAGCCCTATGACTGTCAAACCTAGGCAGTCATATGGTAAAACGACCCAGAACCACTGGATAGCAATACATAACAGTTCCATGAGTATACTCTTGACCTGTCAAATTCTAAATCCATTTCAGCTTGGTATGATGCACATGAATTCAGTTTGCAACTCTTGCTTTCTTCAGAATAATGTATAAACTCTTCACCTCAAATGGTGCAGAAATCAGGTGACTTTACAGTACATGGTAAATTACCTGAGCTACTTTTAATCCGGACCACAGCTCTTTTATTAATTAAAACATATGTTCAGTGGCAGTGTACACCGACTAAGTCTTCAAAACCAATATGAACACCAAACTTAGTCTTCACATCATAAAAGTCATTTAAAAACATTAGCGTGCAGTAACTGAGGTCACAGGTTGAAAAAATCTACATATTTCCCCATCTCCATCTCATGCCTTCGGCATTCAGCAACCATCATTGTTATATATAGCCTGGGTAGCCAATGATCTTTTGATGACATGCAAATAATGAGCAAATGATTTTTGAGAAAATAAAGAATAATATAAAAAAAACACAGGGAATCTGACTCCATCCTCTTCAGTTACTAAAATTCCCTTTAGTATCACTTGCAATTTAGCATCCATATGCATCTCAGGAAGATATAGTTGAAACATAAATCTATTCTGGGTCTTTTACTTGCAAAAATATTATACCTCAGCTATAATCATATGCAAAGACTTTTTAGAGGGCTTTGTAAATGCCATCCAAATTTATGATGGCATTTTTTTGCCTTGCAGCTATAGATGTTCCATCCCCAAAGCACCCACATAAAGGTATATTCTCCTATGGATGGCTGCAGTTTGTCCCTGCTGCTATATCTAATCTGCCAAGTGTGCTGAAAAACTCTCAAATACCATTTGAAATGAAACAAGTGCAGTCATGAATTTCAGACGAGACGTCTAAAGACGTCATTGGGAAAAAAAGAAGTTCTTATTACAATATATTTATAAGTGCAAAATGATACTGAAACCAGCATTAAATCAAAGGGAAAACAACTGTTACCTTGCTATTTATTACACTTCTGATTAAAGTTTTTAAACGTAAACCCCACTAAATTGTACTTTGAAGAAATAGGTAATGCGTTGAGTACTAGTTCATTATTGAAAGAACCACTTGGGTGACAAAGCAGGGATGCTTTGAGATCTAAAGAGATCTAAAACGATCAGATGATGCTATAAACACGGACACAAACAGATAAGGTAATACACTCTATGGGAGCATTGTACCAAATGCTTTAAGGCAGATTTTAATGGGGTAGGATTTAAGAGAATGGTGAATATTGTAGCACTTGGTTTTAGAAATCTGTAGGCAAGACTTTCCATCAGGATAAACTGATATTCCTCCTTTGTAAATGGTGCAGTGCTCATTTGCAAAGGACAAATATCAACCTTCTTTTCCCTAAGTGACATCAGAATTTTGATTCTAACTCGAATTATCATTTTTGGCTAAAAATTGCTGAGGAGCCCAAAAGCATTTAAAACCTGAAGCCATTGAATCCATTTAATGCGCCTTTGGCACCTCTCTCTCTCTCAGCCCTTTTTGAACATTCTGGTCCTCATTTTAATCAATCTCTTTTTATTAAGTTCTTTGGCTCATTTACTTGTATGTGCATTTGCTTTATTTTATTTGGAACATTTCTTTTGTAGTGTCTTGAAAAAGAGTTGTGACATTTCTTTTGGAGAGCTTCTTAAGTATCTGGCAGTCACCTATGATACAATGTTGATGGGTACGGATAGATTAGCTCTGTTTTCCTGATGATCTGTCAGATGTCGAGTTCTGAGGAAACTGGTTGTGTGTGTTGGTGATGCATATGCAGTAGTTGGATAAGTGGATAGAGGGGGAGCTTTCTTTTTTCCTCTGTAAAATCACTGTTTATCCACAGCTGGATTTAGTCTTGTGAAGCGAGGTCCTTGCTGGCAGGTAGTTAATCAGTGAACACGGGAACTCAGAAGGCAACCAGGGGAGCAAGTATCCATTCAGAACATAGAAACTAAAGAGCACTTCATTAGGATGAGTGAAATTCCATCTGCGTTGTATTTTGTGTATACTGGAGCAACTAATACAGTAAACTGATGGATGGCAGTTAGCCTGATCATATCTCAGCTGATGACAAAGTTTGCTGAGCACTAAATAGAACAGACTTACCATGATTGACAGTAGTTTAGCCATCAAAATTCCAAGACGCTTGAAATTAAGAATTCCCCAGGAAAAACAAAAAGAGCAGCTGATCAGCATTTCTGTTGATAGTGATTTCAATGAAATTGCTGGAATAATTTGCACAGAAGGATGAAAATTCCTTGACAAATTCTTCCCGTGTATCAGGTTTTATTTTTCCTTCAACAGCCAGTTTGTTTTTCTGCATCATCTGTTTGTTCTGCATGTTGTCGAGTTCATGGTCCACCTGGTAATACCTGAGCTTCCGTGATTCCTTTATATAGTGTCCCTTGAGAAGGAAGATCCAGACCATATTTCATTCATAGCTTTCATTATGAAATCTCCCTCAGGAATCTAGTGGCAGAGAGCTACTGGGAATACTGGTGTAATTATCCAAAAGTTGTCTCTGGAGGTGAACGTTAGCTGGTCTGCCTAATGTGGCTAACTTGAGATGGAGTTATTGTTTAAGATGTGTGCAGTCAGAATAATGTTAGTGATTAATCAAGTGAGATTGGATGGATATACACATATAGATGCAGATAGAGCTATGGATTCGGATAGAAGGGGAATTGTTCTCCTCTTACACTGCTGTGACTCCATTCACTCCATCAATCCTAATTTCAATACCTCCATTAGTAAGGTGCATAGGTGTATGGAAAATAGGTTCATAGAAGTTTATTTGTTCTGGGAATGCATTCAATCCTCACACATCATTTTCTGGTCCATTTAAATATAAATCAGCCTCATGCATGAAAATCTGAAGATCTTTAGCTGTACTCAAGGAAGACTCTTACATGGTGTGTTTCTAGTACTGGCAAACATAAGGAGGTAGAGGAATTAAACCCATCACAGTGCTCCAGTGCCCCTTAGAAGATGAGGAACATGAAGTATTCCTGTGCATTCACTGATTAAACTTGGGCTGGAGGTTTGCGAAGTGCAGAGTTTTGGAAAGTCTTACTGCGGGACTTCAACATCCATGCAATGGCTCCAGTAACCAGAGTCTCTCCAGGACAAGGATCCCATTTGCGCTTGCATTATGCATTGAGCAGGAGGGTGTGATGCATGATGTGGAATGAACCAAATAACTTGTGTGTTTAGGGAAATGCCAAATTAATGAAAATTCAGAAAGCTCTAATGTTGAAAAGGCACACAAGATTCCTTGATAGAAACATAATAATGCTGCTAACAGTTTCAAGATTATTGTTGTCTGAATTTTCTGCTTATTGTGTACTGCAATTAAAATTCTTTTCAACTGAAAAACCGATGTCAAATTAATATTTCCTTTTGGAAAAAAAAAATCCCAAAGTACACATCTTGTTCCATTTAGCACCATCATGGTCTTTGATCTGGTTCCCTCAGTCCAGTGGGGAAAAAAAACCAGATCCATGTTAATGGGAACAGGCTAAGACCATATATGTTTGGCATACATATACTTATAGAATCACATGAACACAAGTACAGTAAGTTAAAGTAACACACCCACTCAGACTTCCATCTGTGTTTTACGCCACCAATCCCTTTATTTTCTTTTTTATTTAGCAATTAACTTTTCCATTTATTCTGTAGTTAAAAGCTGCCATAAGATGAAAATAGCCTAAGTCTGATTTTCTTCTCTTGCACTCTAAATAACATTCAGAGGAGACTCAGACCCGAATTAGGAAATCTGTGTTCCCTGAGAGTGCCAGGTGTGACTGTGATTTGGACAACAGTCCTGTACACAGAATAGTAAGAAACACTTTTAAACCCCACCTGGGTTACCCAGCCGTTGTGTTCTGGCTGTTCTTGTTTATTCCTTGCTTGGAGCAGATGGATAGAAAGAGGCAGGGAATGGGGAGGATCCTTGGCTGCATTCCCTATTCACCGGCCAGCGCAGCTGAGGCGGGTTGGGGGATATTGTAATTTGTTGCTGCCCTGCACCAGAGAGGAGATAGAGGAGAGTCAGGACTCAGAGGTGTCCTTATGAGTTGGCACTACCCTGTCCTTGGGGCCACATGAAGTGCTGAAATCTGGTCTTCAGTGCAGTGGTCCCCAGTATTCATTGGCTCATGGGAACAATGCAGAGGAAAGCCATGCAAGGCAGCAGCATCCTCCCTGGGCTCTGCCTGGGGTAGCTTCAGTTTAACTTTTTAATTTCCTGCATCCCTGAGCAACACAGGAGGGGAAGCTGCGGACTGGGGACCACTAAACGTGTTAAAACTCATTAGGTATGAAACAGAAGACCTTTAAAACTAGCCAAGAGTCTCCAACGTGGGTGCCAAAAATTAAACACCTAGTGCCATATTTAGTCATTTATCTTAGTCCCTGCCTCACAGTTGTTAACACACACCAGGGCGTCTCATAGGTGGCCTGATTTTCATAGGCACCGGGCACCTACGATGCTAACTCAGAGTGTTGAGGCTGCTTACCCAAGAGCGGGACTTGTAGTAGCAGCTCGGAATTTTTCTGGGTGATTAAACCAGAGTTCCCTTTGCTCTCACTCTCAACTCCTGAAAGCAGCTTCGATAGAATGACCAGCATTGTAACATATGGCTTAGCAAAGGGGGAAAAAAAGAAAATGAGTATTAGAAATGGATGGACTAAAGAATACGCAGGATATATCAGGCACATTAACCAAACATATGGTGCTAAATGAGATATTTTTTTTAAATTGCAAAAAAATTGACATTCCTGGCAGTCTCAAGGATAATGTGACATGGCTGTGATAAATTTAGAAGAATGGGACATATTTTGGCTTGTTCTTGGAAACCTTTTTCTTGCATGCCGACTGTATTTCTTCTTTTATTAACCCATTCAAAGAATGTTTGAATTTTGCTGCTAGAGCACCATGCTGGCGCAACATAAAATGTGAATGATGCTAATTGCTTTGCACTGCCTAACTTTCTGTCATACCCTCCCCTCTTAAAGGACAAAACATGCTTTGGAAATGAGCTGGCAAGCTCGTCTTATTCTTTCTCTTGGTCAATATTAAGTGATGTAATTAAGCTCCTGTTTGCATATTCTTCTGAACTAGGAAGCAGCCATTTTTGTCTCGAGATCTGATGGATATGATCACTCAAACTAAAATGTGTCATTACAAACCTCAAACAAAATCAAAACATGGTAGAGTTGGACTGCTCCAAACCAATACATTGCAGAATACCCTGAAATAAAAACAAAGTAGTGATGATAATAATGGCAATCAGAGCCATGATAACAAACAAATATAGCAAAAGTAGGAACCAATTATCAATGCTTCAGTTTGTCTTCCTGCCTCATCCTTATAAAATCCATCCCCATATGACCATGACACTACTAAGCATTTCCACAGTGCAAGGTCATCCCTCAGCTTCACTGTAGCTCCTAATGTTCCAGTGTTTGGACACAATCACATGAACAGATTTAAACCATATTCCACCGTTCTCTCTGCCCCTTCCTCCTTCTGTCGTTTAGATGAGTCAAGCAGTTTTTTCAGCATGGGGGTAAAACAATAGCTTCTTCACTCTCTTAGAAGCTTTCTTATCTTCCCCATAACCCTGAAGAGCATATGGGGAAAGAAGGAAGTTCATGAGCCATCTGAACCATACTGTGCATAGGCGTGGAGATCTTACTCCTTCCACGACCTCCATTGCTGCCCAGGGTACTGGTACTCATGTCCCCTCCTGGATTGCTGCTCATGGGCTGCACAATCAGCAGCTCCATGCAGGGCCTTGTGCATCTCTATAAGTGCTGCACAACCTTGCAGTTAGAGCAGCTCACTAGCAGGCATATTTTACTGTGATAATCCCTGTGCATCAAGAGTCCTTGTTCTGTCCATGATATTTTGCACTTACAGGGATGAAGCCTGCTACATTAAAACCATCCTAGGGGACAAACCTCTCCCCTTCCACAACCCAGCACAAAGGAGATGTACCCATGGCCTCGCTGCCAGCAGCACAGTTCCTCTACCGCTCCTTAAGCCCAGTATATTGCCACTGACCCTTGACTTTACGTTTAGGGATGAGGTTGATGCTCATTTGGTGTTTCCATCCCCAGTTCCTCCATTATAAGGAAATGTGGATCAACAGTACCGTTACTTCTTTTGAGCATCCTTCTCTTCAATATGGACACTCAAACACAGAGCAATAACTAAGTTACATGCCAACATGACCAAAAAATCAGCTGGCTTCATTGGAATATTTCATTGAAACACCTTAGTTCGGTCTCCTTTTCTCTTACCCCCCAAATGAGCCAACTCTGCTTTTTTCCCTACTCCAAAGTCCTTAAGACCAATATGAAAAATACCCAACACAGTATTTTTCTTACACAATAATCCATCAGTTCTAAACTTTTATTTTTACAAGATTAAGCACATAACCTTTCTTGCTATGATGAAAAAGCCACCACAACCAACCCATTTAGCAAACAGTTTCAAGACAGAAAGCTGCAAATACAACACTGGAACTCTAACCATTCTCTTCCTTTATTTAACTTTCTGGAATATAAACTGCAAAACCTCACTGAAACCATTAAGACCCCAGCAGTGCAGCATATAAAGTACAAGAAGGCTCCCTCATATTGCAATCAACATCCTAGGGACTATAAAACTAGTGCTATTAAATATAAAGTTAATAATATTGCCCAGAGATAATATTGTCCAGGCCTCTCTCTTTACTTTTTAACAATTAAATTCTATAAAACACAGAGTTGGAAATAAGGTGGAATGACTTTACTAGTGGAAGTTCAACTTCCACATTAGCTGATACCTGGCTTTTGCACCTGAAATCTCAACTATTCTGCACCTTTGTTTTGCTATATCCCTACAGATATGCAAAATGTCTGATGCACTGTATATACTGGAAAAACTGTGTTTTCAGAGCATGTGCAGATGATCAGAATGCCCATATGCCTCTAGAACTATAAAGATATAAAAAATAATAGAGATACACATACACATTCTTCATCTATATGCGGTATTATCCAAGCATAAACCATATGCAGAAAAGGCTTGGATTTTAGGAGCCTCTTGCAATACATTCATTCCACTAATATCTTTGGTGCCGTGGGCTTGTTATGATACCAACAGGAGTTATTCTTACAGAGTATAACCAACGGGTCCTATTACTGTTACACCAGTCCTGCCTGTCCACAGGAAAGGCTTCACCCGATGGCAACTTAACTCTGATTTTCATTGGAAGCCTTTGATATAGTTCAAGGTCATAATAACAACTCTGAAATAATTCCAGTGTGGCTTCTAATATCAAGACACAAATACCATTCACCCTTTAAAAAAATCTGAAAGCAAGAGGGAGCCACATAAATATATTACTTTTGAACACCTTTGAAGTCAAGAGAGTAAGGAGAGGCAGAGGTTGAACTCAGAAAACTTCATTCTCTAGTTGTGCCTTGAGTCGTGCAGCACATTTAAAAGATCCATTTGCAATAATCTACTAAACCAGTGAGTGAAAGACAGAACTCATAAAAAGCCTGTAAAAATCCAAATGCTCCAGCTATTACAGATTGCTAAAAATAAAGCAGAGTAGGTTTCAGTAGCAATAATAAGCTGCATCTTATCCATATTTCAGAGTCAAAAGAAAAATATGGCTGCCTTTTAGTACTCATTGCTCAGAGCAAACCATGGCCTCTTCTGCCTCAAAGAAAAAGACCACAAATAAAAGTGAGCTTTCAGCTTGCTGTTGTATTCCGTTTCATTTGTCCTTTAAGTTTATCTAGCTGCTTCTGCACCCACTTTCACAATGCATAGGCTGTCGTTCCATGACCTAGCATTATTAAATTGCACTTATCAATCATTCTTGCCAGGAATGCCATCGCCAACTACATTAAAGAAGTCAGAGAAGTCTGGTTTCAGCAGTCCCTCGCCTTCGCAGACCTCCTCCCTTGGAACGGCTTTCACACAGCACCATCGACCTGTCATTACAGGACCCAGAGGTGAGGCTTAACCCAAGAGCCCCCAGGCAGCTTAAACATTAGCCAGGACACCCAGTGTCCACCCCAGCGCCTTCCCATGGAAAGTCATCACCACGTGTGAGCCACTCAGTGAGGGGCTGTGCTTCCGAAGCTCAATAACCAGGTTTTAGTTGTCAAGACCTGCATTTGGTTTTGCTAGGCTGGGCTGTCTCGTAAAACTCCTGATGACCATTCAAGAGTGCCTAAGGTGGTTTCTGGGAGCTTGGGATTTTATCTGAAGAGGGTGGGGAAAGGGACAGAGTGTGTTACAGAAAGTGTCTTCTGCTTGTGTCCATTCATAACATAGATTGAGTCTAACTGCTCGAGATAGGGACCCATCACTCATTCTGAACCATGCCTGCCTTCCAGCACTGTGGCTTTGTTTTGGCCAGTCCTTTAGGGCTCGTGTTGTGGGTATCAATGTGCTAAAGAGCTGCCTTGTTAGGAGACTCCTTTGAAGTTGGTTCTTGCAATGCTTTGGCTGGTTTCCTTCACAGTACTCTTCTGACTGACTTCTCAAGTAAAAGAGATGTC
This sequence comes from Pezoporus flaviventris, assembly GCF_033815535.1. Taxonomy (NCBI): domain Eukaryota; kingdom Metazoa; phylum Chordata; class Aves; order Psittaciformes; family Psittacidae; genus Pezoporus; species Pezoporus flaviventris. The sequence continues at coordinate 204,033 of NW_026892607.1, forward strand.
CTCTGGGTCTGGATATGCTTATACATTTCTGTTAGAGAGATGCATTTGCATTTAGCCTAGGAAACTGAATGCAATACATTTGAAAAGGAACTCACTTGGGCATAGTAATATACACAAATGAATGAATCTTCTTACAAACCTCTTTGGAAGATATAAAAATAGGAATGAATGGTTGTGACATTTCTTTCTGTTGTGAAATTTTGTCTCATTTGGAGAAGATTATTAAGGAATTGGTTGAATGGTGAAGCATAAAAGACATATTAGCAATCCATACCAGAAATTATCTTGAAATGGCTGTTTGGCATTAGTGTGGTTTTACTAAGGACAGTGTAAACCATGAGGAGCCTCTTTGTCTGCACAGTCCAGGTGATGCAGTGTGAAGTAGTGGACTTAGTGCACTAAGTTGAAGCGAGGTCAGAATTGCACTTTATGCGGTTTTGGGCTTTGTTAAATCTGCTTGTTGTAGTTTGATTTGTTGTGGTCAATCCCTTCAGAATTATTTATTACCCTTAGGCACACACCTAGATCCTCAGAAGATATTTAGGCATCTAAATCCTACACAGATTTCCCTTGAAATTTGGCCCTGAGCTATCTGGCAAACATATCCTCTTTTAAAAGCCTTACTAATTGGAGATATAAGTATGAATAATATGAATGTTCCATTAACATTATATTCAGTGCACATCAGTTGACTCTGAATTCCTGTCTTTTAGAAGTTTAGCCTTTCACATTTGGGCTGTTGATTAATTACTTATTAGGCTTTTCTTTATTTAGCTATGTTTTACCTCACACTTATTTTTCAAGATCATTGAATGCTTTTGTCTGCCCCTGTTTAGACCCTCTGTATTTTGGCTTTTTGTGTGGTTGAGAGAGGAAATGTATCACTGGTGAGGCCTTGGTTAAATCTATCTCATCTACAGTCTGTTTTCACACAGACTGTTTTCTGTGCACCAGGGGATATCCATCAGCTAGGTGAGAAGGGCATTCAAAGACAGCCAGAATTTGAAAGAGCAAATAGAATGACTGCAGTTCCCAAATTTGGTTTGTTTGGAAGGAGATGCCTTTGCTAACTCCATAAAGAAGTAACACAGTTTCTAGTCATTGTGGTTCCTAACAGGTTAACCATAACTGTTCTTCTGCACCATCATTTTAGAAGCATCTTCTATTATATTCTTGTTCACAAACAAAGTCTTTCAGACTTTGAGGAAAAAAATCCCCCTGAATCCATCCATGGATTCTTTAAGTGTCATCATCCTGGAAAAAATCTTGTTCCAGACTTCTTTCTTTGTTCTTTTTGGACATTCCTTTTCAGTATTCTTCTCCCACGGCACACTGTCTGGGTTTATTTCCCTTCTACAACAATCATTCTGTTTGCAAAGGGTCATATACTGAGATGGATTATTTTCTGCAAATCCAGCTTTGTTCTTTATCCCATTGCCTCCAGTGTACTTTAGGACAGTGAGCAGAAGAGGGAAGCTTTTTACGTATCGGAAGTGGCAACATAAAGATTATAATGCCATTGTATGAGAGGATATAATCTTTGAGCAATTCATATCCACCAGTAGTTACTGGAAGTTGTATCTTTCTGCAGAAATGATAGGTATAATATAGTACACACGTTGCATTCTCTTTGGATACATATACAGTATGTAAATGGTCAGTGGCCAGTCATTCTGACTGGTATCCAGAAAAGTAAGGGCAAGATTTAATCTTCAGTCTGCAGAGATTTCAGAGAAAGGGAAGTCATGAGTAAGTAGGTCACCATCAGAGTAAGCTCCTCAGCCAACTGAATGATTGCAAGAAGGTTCAATCTCCTTCCGATGTTCATATGTGCAAGTTTATCACTTGGATGTGTGTATGAGATGCATTTGTAAAAGCATGATCAAAATAGACAGCAGAGAAGAAGCTGTAGACTACTCATGGCAGGTGTTGTCATTGACAACCAGTGATTTATAACTTCTCAGGAATATTCCCAAATCTTTCATACACTTCCAAACATTCCTTAGAATACAGTGCATGTCTTATGCTGGGGTATCCCAGGATACTGAGTGCCCTTCCCAGTGAGTCATTTGGGAAACAAAACTTGCTTGGAGGAGGAGTAGATCCTTGAGAGGATTTCTTAGCTATAAGGTTCTCCATTCAATGACCCAGTTGGAAAACCTCTGTTCTCATGGAATTGTCCGTACTGTGCTGTGGAAGCCTGTGCACTAGCTTCCTGTCTGCACTGGTGCTGCTGCCAGTACTCAACCCAGCTGGGCAGTAGCCAACCGAGAGGATCTGAGCTGGCTGACCAAAGGACCAGATGTGCAGTGAGTGCTGGCGCATGGATGCCAATGCTTCAGTGACTCCTCAGTAGCTCCAACAGATGGTGGTAAGATCCAAGTTTCTTTGGTGATAAGCGAGCAAAGTGATTCATGGAGCCTCACTTGATGATGGCAGTTTTTTGGGCATGACTCTATGAATGCACCATATGTCTTCTCTGGACCAGCATGGCTACGATTCAGTGTCTGGCAGATGGTAAATTGATCACCTATAGGGTGGCTTTAGCATCACTATCGGTTTTCAAATTTATTTCAAAGCATTGAAAATTCAAGCAGTTAGAGCTCTATCTCCTACACAGCACACTTTTGTTACCTGCAAGTTAGTATTTGGTGGTCAGTGTAGCTCACCACAGTGTTGCAAAGCCGTCTTTTTTGGCATCTTCCAAAGTTTCCAAGACATTAGCCTACTTGAGCTCTTTACCAGACAGTGAAGGATTCAGATGCTATGGGTGACAGCAATACTTGCATAAGTGGCTTTAGGCTTCCATGTAGTGGTACTTACACTCTAGTAACTTTATATCTGGAGCTAGCTGAAACGTTTAATTTACCACGATCTTGTAAACCTAGGGTAGCCAGCAGCCTGTGCTGTAGAGCATTCAAGCATTTCCACAGAATATGAAAGCACAGATCCTGCAAGCCAAAAAAACAAGGAAGAAAAGGCAAGGAAAGAAAAAAGAACTAAGAATGAGATGGTATGTTAGGAAGATAAATGAAGGAGAAGCACAATTGCAAGAAACAAGAAATACAGCACAAAGGGAAAAATCCAAGGAAGTGGGTGTGTGAGCAGAAAGAGAAGGGATGAAAGTCAACTAGTGGAGTGGTTCCTATTATATTAATTTCCTCCATAATAAGCATTGCCATTTAGATTTTTATCAGGACAAGGTCTATCAGGGAAACTCTGCAGGGTACTACTCTCTGTTCATGCCAAAGTGGCACAGACTATGTCCCTTATCTAGGAAGAGATTATGCCCTTCTCTATCACAGTTCTCCACAGGGTCACCAAAGTATCAGTCCCTGTTAGCTGTCCAGTCCACCAGCTTCTACCAAACCAAAGTGATGATTCCTGCTAACTTACTCCAGAGCTACACAGTGTAAAAGGGCATTTTGTAATATTCTGTTCGCACAACTCTCCATGACTGCTCCTCGATGCTGTCAGCTGGCAGACTAATGTAACCTTCTGTTTTCCTTTGAGTTCTGACAAAAACAAAGCAGTGCAACTTCATTCCTATGTAGACACCTCAGATGAGCGGGTGGTAAAGTAGGACAGCCGAAAGAGGAGAGAGCCACACCACAAGGGTAAGAAAGTTGAACAGAAACTCTAAGTGGCATTAATGCTGACCAACAGAGTTTCCAATGTCAGGAGAGCTGACTGCATAGGTGAGGATTTTAATTTTCTCCAATCCCTTTGAAATAACACGATGCTGAAGGAAAAAGTCTTCCCTAACAGATGGCCTCAAGGTCAGGGTTTAGTAATTAGGAGATACCCTACCCAAACTGCCATCTCCTTGTGTACCCCAGGCAGGGGAGGGCAGAGAGGGAAGGCTTGCAAACGGTTAAAGCTTCAGCTAAACAAAAGTCAGGAACCGTGTAATTAAAACTCTACCTTTGTTGTATTGTCAAGAGTTAGCCTGTGACATAGGAAATATTTAAAGGAGCAGGCTGTTCAGCTAATTTGTGTGTGAGTGAACTGCTTAGACAGTCCTACCCTAAATTAACTGTAAGACCACCCACTGAGATTGCCTCATAAAGGGCCATGATTGCTCAGCTTCCTTCTGTATAACCATTCAATAATTACTAGATAAATGCATAACTAAAAGCTCTATTACACTAATAATTTGTACTGAGATAGATGTGTGGGACACCATGCTGGGTTAATTTGTCATCCCTGCAGCAAACTTCTAAAGAGGGCTCTTTTGCAGAGGAGTTGTGTTAATATGTTGCTCCAGTGAGGACATGTTAGAGCAACAAGATGACTTGGTCGCTTAATCTCCTAAAGAGGCAAAATGCCTGGAGGGTAAGTGCCAGAAAGAAGAAAGGGGGGTGATTAACACAGTGGACCCAGATTTAAACTCATCCTGACAAAAGGAGCTGATCTAACCGAGCAAAAGAATGAGAAAAGGGGAGTGTTAAAATTACTAATAGGAGTTCATGCATCCCTAAAAATAATATCAAAATAAAGTGCTGGAGGAACAAAGTATTTTACCCATCCTTTTACTGATTCTGTGTTCAGTTTCCTTGCTCCCTTGGATGTATATGTGAAGTTAAAGTATATGCTTTAAACAGTGTAGTGAACAATAATATTTTTATCATTGCTTTATGCCAGACACACACAAAAGGTACATTATTGCTTTAAATATGGAACCCATGTTTAAGCATCAGAGCTCTGGATTTTCAACCTCCTCTATTGACAGAACCATAAATCATGTTAAAGTTAAGTGAATTACTGTAGCGTGGAACTATAGCTTTAACAATGTTTATGTAGTATCAGTTTACCATCTACAGAATGAAAGGGGGAAAAAAACACTGATATTAGAAATGGGAATGTGGAGTCCTATTAACTTAACATCAATATATCACTCCAAAGTCACAGATTCCATTACCATGCCCTTTTTAGTATCAAAGCAGAATTATATCATCACGCACATAAAGGTTGTGGGTTTTAAGAGAATTTACATTTCTATTGTAAACTTATCAACTGCATTTCATTATAAGAAAGACATGATATATTCTCCTAGCAGTAGTTTTTATCTTATATATGGGAATACATCATGTGTATTAAAAACAATAATACTATGCAAAAGTTGCCAGCATTTGAGGTGCAGTGGAAATTCTACAAATAGGTTAAATTAGGGCGGTTTTGACCTCTAGCTACAGCCTTGAAAGGGAGAAGTGCTTACTATAGTTATGGGTTTTATTTCTGTACCTATGTAACCAGTTCTATAGTATTCTGATCTCCCAAAGGCAGAAGAATTTTGACATGTTGTAAAACAATCTGCTCTAAATAGCTAACTTAACTGGCCCCCTGCCCATGCCAGAATCTGGAACCAGCACTCACTTCAGCTCTACAGGTTTTCACAAACAGCCTGTAGTACTCCACAATCCAGAGTACACCAATAAGCCTTGTGCCCAAACACAGCTTTAAGCGTATTTTCCTTTTGCTAGGAACTCCGTGGGCCTTGGCAAAATGTCCCTCTGACTCCCACTTGCTCCTGCAGAATTTCTTATGGAAAGAGCATTGCTGATCAAAGGATCCAGGTGCCTTATACCACTCTGGTCTTCAGAGCAGCAAAGAGGGGCTGATAGCCAGCCCCAGCTTGAGATACCACAGGTCTGTTTTTTCAGCAGCGCTTAGCCGACCACCTGCACTTGACTTCTGGAGCTGAGAGATGGATGTCCTGTGATTCAGTCCTTCTTTTTGATGTCCCTGGGCAGGAACAAATCCTCCATCCATCATATTTAGGGTATTTGTATAACTCTTGCATTGGTCAGCTGTTTATATTCTATTTTGGATGTTTCACCTATGTTTGCCTATATAATGTCGAAGTAAGTATCAGTGACACCTAAATCTTAACCACGCTAAGAAAGTAAGGCCTATTATTCTCCCACCCCATGATTTCCCACTCTTGTCACTGCAAATGAGGAATGCAAGACAGGATCAGTCTGAATTTAGCTCATCCATGGACCTGACAGACATGATACTAAACAGCCCTTGTGAAACATTATGGGACTGAAGCAATACTGAAGTTTTCCAGTGATGTGAGCACCCTTCATAGGGCTGGTCCAAGGACTGGTCAACCCAACCCTCAGCAGCTCAGTATTTAAGTGGAGGCGAGTCCTTGCTATCCTGAATAAGAGATTGCTTTGCATTTATCACCTTAATGTCTGTTCCTAATGGGCAGTAGGAAAGATGGGGACTTGGAGAAACCTTTGAAAGAGTTAAGGGACACAGCTCCCATTGAAATCCAAACGCAGTTAATGAATTCTCTCTGGACCTCTGCAAATCCCAGCCCAAGTTTCTTAATTATTTTTTTTCTTGTTTGGGTAACTGCTTTCCTCACAAAAAAAAAAAAAAAAAATCTGTGGGCTTAAAGCTATTGTTTTAGGCTTCCATTCTTTACCTCCTGTATTGTATTATACCCAGAAGTGTAAGTTCCTTTCAACAAATCTGGATTTTTGCCAGATCTCCTTATTAAAAAGTCACTCTTCATATTTCCGATAAACACAGCTGTTTCATGGTGTTTGAAAGCATTTCACATCAGCCAGCGTGGTGGCTTAGCCAATTAGTCCTCTAATATGGTCAGTTTTCAGAATAAGTACCTTTGGGGTACAAAGGGTGGGATACCTCTTGCATAATTTGAACTGGCACTTGCATCACTGAAATGCGAGGAGAAAGCTTGCAGCACACAGGGAGTTAAAGCAGCTCCAAAGCCTGAAGTAGAAATATGCAGCAGAACAAACTGTTCTATAACATTTCCAGGGAAATGACTTTTAAAAAAATACTTTCTTAATTGTAATGAAGCCAATTAGAATGGCCTCAAAAAAAAAACAAGCTGATAAATATCCTGTTTCATTAAGATGATATTGTTACTATTTCTAGGAAGACTGATCAATGTTTAATGAGCTATTAGTAAACTTAATCATCATTTTACAGAGGAGGTATCTGAGTCTTGTGAAGCCAATCCACTGTTGGACTGGTCTGATGGAGGCTGGAACTAGATGATCTTTAAGGTCCCTTCCAGCGCATACCATTCTATGAATCTACGGTTCTACGACTAGCCCTTGTGCCTGTGAAGGAGCAGTGGTTTTCATTCCCCTGACCACTACTTTGAACAGGCCAGGAGTGCAGGGTGATAGTAGGCTTTTCCTGAGCAGGAGAAGGGCAACACTAAATGACCCTTTCAAAGACTTCAAAAGACTATATGAAGAAAGAAATTTCATCCAGTCATCTGGACTCGAAAGGGTTGGCAAGGCTTTCTGGAAGAGGAGATAGAAGGTGGATGAATCAATATGTCTTTCACATATGTTGGGCCGTGCTGGTGGAGGAATCTGTCTGAGCACTGCAGGTGTGATCACAAAGTTCCTTTACCACATCAGTGAGCGTTCCGGGGGAGAAAGGATCCCATGCATCTTTATTAGGATTGCTCCTTTGTTCAAGCAGAAGGGCCTCAGAAGCGTACTAAATATCTGAAGAAAACTATAACCTGTTTCATATTAACTGATTCTTTATTATCTGATCATCCCATTGAATGGAATTCACAATACTGGCTCGTCTTCATTTGCCTCAGACACATGAAGTGCTAACCTAATCGATGACAGCAACCCATTTTATTGGTTACTTAGTTTGTTATTGGCTACTACAAATCAAGAAGGGAAAGGACAAGACAAGCCAGCATGAGGAGACATTTGAATTCAGCGTTGTGAAAAACCCTCTTACTTCTGTGCTGCACAGCCCCACAAACTCATAAACCACTAAAGAACTCAGTGTAGCACCAACAGCTGTACTGCATAATTACTTGGCCCAATAGCAGTAGTTTTAAAATACTGGTCTATCTGTTGCAGGCCACCATACATTATCATCTCATTTTCAATAAAAAGTCTGGGATGTTTCAGAGGAGCTTCAATGGAATTAGTATCATGTGGGCTTTGAAATATTTATGCTTGCCTTGAGATGGAAGGATAATTCCTGCCTCCACCCCTCCCCACACAAATAACAGATTTAATAATGTCAAATAGTCCAACTCCCCCATACCTAAAGCAGGTAGAAATGAAGTTCTGATGTGGAAGCCACGTATTTTCAGAGGTTGTAGGACTTATCTTTTATGTCATTTAGTGAGGTCAATAATAAAAGATAAATGTCACAGGCTGAAAGACGCCAAGAGAAATACGGTTTGGCAGCATGGAGCTGCTTAGGGATACATAAATAATAAGTCAATAAGTAAATAAATAATAGACAAAGACCTATTTTATCTTCCATTTGAAGATCTCAAAGAATTTACAGTCACTGATTGAGACTTGTAATATCCCATCGGAAGCACCTAAGTCGTAATAGCCTCTTCTCAGACACAGGAAAATTTGCATCACCCTGGGCATGGTTTTTGGAAGCAATGACTTTATAATTTTTGTGAAGTGTTTCTGAATGCCATGACTGAAGGAGCTTGTCCATGGCCACTTACCCCTTCTTTAGAGGCAAACAGGGAAAATAGCAACTGCTCCACTGCCTCGTGTCTTTTAATTGATTAAAAAGTGTTTGTGAGGATCCGTGTATGTGGCCACACGGTTGTGTTGTGCACTCAGAACTTGTCTGAAAGGCCGTTTTTGCATGCAACAGGGTCGGTGGCCACAACACAGCTATCACAGTTATGGTCTGTTTCTGGGCCATCAGTTTTTAGACTTTAGCATTTTAATCTCTTCTCTCTGGTGTAAGGCAGGCACAGTTGTAATGTTTGTTGATCAGTTTAACAGTAGTATATTCTGCTTATAAAGCAGCCCTTCCTACTTGAGAAATTCAGTATTTCCCAGTCAGAGACTGCAAAAACAAACCTTTTGGAGAGGCTTATTTCGCTCATTATTTCTTATGCTAATCCGTCTACTCTGAGAAAACGAACCCTGCATGTCAGTATACGGCACAGACTGAGGACTGATGTCCGTTCAGTCTGGTTTCCTTCCCCTAGTCTTTCCCATGATCAGCAGAAAGCCCTCTGAGGCTGTGCTGAGGGGTTGGCCAAGACACTGAAGAGGAAGCACTTTCTTGGGGCACTTTCCCTTCCTGAATTATTGCTGCTATTTCTGCATTCATTTTTCTTCCCTCTCTCTTTGGGAAGATCACCGATAAATGCTTCCCACTTTGTTTTCTACCCTGACATGCTGAGGAGGTCAAGACAACAGAGAAAGACGCTACTTACATGCTTATGAGTATTCCTAAAAGCCATAACACATCTTTCCTATAGCAAATCAGGTTATTAAACAAAGAACCATACCTTGGAAAAGCTAAATATAGCATGGTCTCAGACCTAGCTTTAAATTTCCACATGGGTACCATTTTTTATTCCTTCATGTTTGATTGAAATAGCATTTCTAGCTCCCTTTCACCCAGCGGAAGAAAAGGGATGAATTTGTTCCCAGATGCGTACAACGGACAGTGCAGTTGTGTAACAGTTTCAAATAGTATTAACAGAGCTGGTGCTTAAATGCCATTTCTTTTATAAATGTTTAAAGAATCCCAAACTTTTTTACTCAATTAGATGTTTGCCACATGAATTTTCATTTCTCCCTTTTATCTTCATCCATCATCTTCCATTTGGCATACAAGGAAAAGGGAAACTATGAAAGGAGATACAAAGAAAGAGGGGGGGAGTATGTTTTATATCAAAAATAAAAGGACAGAAATGTTGTATGCTAATGAAGGTTTTGTTGTAGTCATCAAAATGCTTACCACCAACTTTAGCTGAACCACTGTTTGTGGCGAAATGTTTTGACAAGCTCTATAAAGTGACTGTTTCTTCCTGGAGATGATGCTGATGCATTCATACCTGCAAAGTGGCTATGATGTAAGTGTCATTAAAGCGGTTACACCTCAGGGGTTGGTGTAAGGGAGATGAGCGGCTGGCATGTTGGGTGGAATTCACCGAACTGAAGGTGCGTCTAGACTGGAGGCATCTACCTCGCGGCTAGTACCTGTGGGCTCCCTTCACATCCACTGGTGAGCCAGTCTGCGTGGTCAATGAAGTCTAGTCAAGGGCAGTGGTTAGGGTCTCCTTAGACGCCATTAGTTCTATTTAGTTCTCCATTAATTAGTTCCGTGGCAGACACCCACATTTACTGGGGTAAATCCCACATTATCTCTACCTTTGATACCACACTTCAAAGTTACAGCCTCTCCCAGGAGTTTGGGGACAGGAAAATGCCCTTTATTTCTCCCTTTGAAGATTTGGGGTTTTTATCTCTAGAGTTTTCAAGTATGCTACAATTTCAGATGCAAACTCAGAACAAAACTATTTGCCTTAAAAGTGAACAAGAAATAATTAACTAGGTTTGTGAAAAAACAAAGAGATAAGCCCAGATGTGCAGACAGGTTGAACAGGCTGGGCACACAGGTGTTTGCCTTGGCCATGGAATAACTGTCAACATTTCCATAAAGGGAGTGTGGGATATGCTGCTTCTTGTTCCCTTTTCCCAAGTGAAGCACTGCAGCATGGCTGTGGGAAGACACTGTTTTCCAGTTCAGCCCACATGCCACAATGTCTAGCTGTTGTAAGAAAGGTGTAGCCCATGCTTTCCAAAGAGTTTCTCTGGATGTACATCTATTTTAATCAGAGGTAGTTGAAGGCTGCATGCTACCTTTTGGTTCCTCATCTCCATGGTTTCTTTCAGTGGCAGATTCCTGTTTAGTACCACACATTTAGTAGCATTTCTCTTTCTGTTGTGAATAGTTCAAGCAGCATTAAGGGCAGCAGACTGGGAAGACTTGTAGGGTTAACAGGGATGCAGGCAAGCTTTTTATAGCAAGGATGAGAGCTTCATATTCATCCCATATCAGCACCCCAGGCATGAGTGCGGTTTTTTTTGGTGGTGGTGTCACAGCAATCATTCCTATCCAGTCGAGGAGAAAGAAGTACATAGAAGTGCTGCCCAGCCAACCCTCAGTGAACGTTTACAGGATAATGCAATAGGTTTCCTTGCTGCTGTCACTGAGTACATGTTTTATTCACATCTTCAGGCTCCAAATTTGATAATGGTTTAATAATGCTTAAGAAAAAGATTGATAAAGTCTCGTATTATAAAACTGGCGATGAACAAGACTAAGAAGCAGATTTTAGCTTTTCTTTAACTTGGGGGTTTTCATAACATTTGTCATTAAATGAGCGTTTGCTCATTTGTATTTAATTTTAGTTTATTCTCTGCATCTTTCCAACTTTTCTGAAAAGTGCCAAAGGCTTTTTTTTTCCTCTGGTATATTTAACTTCAAAGCCAACACTTGAGTTCCTGTAGGATATTTCCTCCCTTGCACAGACTTTATCTAAGTGGTTATGTGCGGTGTACAAGTGCAGTATATGCACATGGACACCCTTGAAAGATCACTAGGATAGCATGCCAAGGGAGCAACAGGGATGCAGTGATGACTGGTAAGGAATAAACTGATTTACAGATGAGCTTGTGCACAACCAGATCACTTGGCCATTCCAAAGAGTGCATTCTCATCTTAGAGGGGAAAGGGAGAATTTATAGCACTATGAATGGCAGCAGTAGCTACCTCATGGTGATAACTAACAGTAGAAAAAACAGTTGGCTAACAAGGGTCCAACCCAGTATATCCTGAAGGCCAAGGAACTGGGCAAAGGTGCCACATAACATAGGAGAGTGTAAGAACTATAAACTGCACTTATAGTTCTGTTGAAATCAGCTGAGGGTAAAACCTGTCATTGACAACAGGCTTGTGTACATTGCACCTTTACACCTTCACTGTAGTACATTTTCCAGCTGGCTTGTTGGCCCATAAATTCACCAAATTAAACTTCATCCCTGAATGCAAGCTGGGGGCTTGCTGAAGATTGGAACCCAACGTTTTGCAGGAGAAACGTAAATGGGATTTTCAGACTGATCTTGCCACTTTGTGCATGTTCATTAGATGAAAACACGTTACTTAAAATAAATGTTCCTAAACTGAAGTGGAAAAAAAAAAACCCTCAACAACAGAAAGTGTTAGACCAAATTTTAAATTATCAACCATTTATAGTACAATGTAAAATGGATTCATATGTGCAAATCCAAGCTACATGGAATGTCACTTCAATCAACCATACTCTCCCAAATACATATTCTCATTGCCTGATTGATGAAGACTGCTGTTAAGGTGATGAAGAGTTTTCACTGCCACGAAGGACTGCTCATTCCTTTATACGTGTCCACTAAAAACACAGAAAATCCTTCAAAATGTCTGGCTCCATTTGCTTTCAGGATCTAGATGAAGTGAGTGTAGGACACAATGTGGTCTAATATATTAATTGTGCAGATCAGATGTATCAACATTACTGTACATTTAAAAAATAGACTAAAACAACAGTAGATTTAAACTGTTTTATTTTTCCAAAGGCAAAACTCTATATAACTTCTTTGTTTTCTTTCTTATAGCAAGTCCACATGCAACACCATCGACTCTTCATTTTCCAACATCACCCATTATTCAACAGCCTGGGCCATACTTCTCACACCCAGCAATCCGCTATCATCCTCAGGAGACTCTGAAAGAGTTTGTCCAACTTGTCTGCCCCGACGCTGGTCAGCAGGCTGGACAGGTGGGGTTCCTAAATGTAAGGAAGCCGTTTTTATTTCTTCAGAAGTGTTTGTCCTATGTAAAATTAACCATGGGCTGATGGGGTTATTTTAACAGCATGCTGCGTCCAGGAGCGCACCTTGAATAGCGGTTGGAGACGGGAAAAAAAACGCTGCTACTGCAAAAATATTTTATAAAAACAACCAAAAACCTCCCCAAAAAACCCACTCGACCACATTGTGGTGAGATGAAGTTAAACTATCAGAGAAGTTGGTGATGCAGTGACCTTTCAGGTCCTTCCGCAAATGACTTTGCTGCATGTGCTGTAACCTTGGTGGAACCAGGGTTAACAAAATATGAAGGCAGAATAATTTTTATTCATTATTTTTGAAGTTCAGGGGAGAGTGGGGGGGGGGGGGGGGGAAGGAGCAGGAAAAGGGAGGGTGAGAAACAGATGTTTCAGATCAGCTAAGTTCATTAAAAAAAAAATACTGCCTTATAGCACTTTAGATCAAGTTGACCAGTACTTGAACTCAAGATGTTAGAAGTACAGTTTATTACGGTTTGTTATTTCTGTAAGAAGTTATCTTTCCCCCTTATCTCTATGAAAAATTAAGCAGAGTTCCAAAGCTTCAAATAACCATTTTCATATTTTTTTTTAATCAAATAAAGTGAATCATCTTGCTATTATTGCAATAGCATTCCGGTCAAATACAGAATGGATAAATTTTATGTAAATCAAATCTAGAATAATGCTCTGAATATTTCATGAAATGTAATGCATGTAACTTTTTCCAGCCAATGAAGTAATAACTGGCAAAATGACTGTTTCTCTCCTGACATACATACGATTGAAAGTGTTAATGAGAATTAGTTTAATTATTAGCAGCTAATTTATTACACTTATTTAATAAGCTATATTGTTCTCAGTGCTTTCCTTTCCCTAGCAGAAAAACTGACTCGACATATTCCAGCCAGTACTGGCCTTGAATAATGTCTGCAATATGTTAGCAGATACATTTATGTCTAGACAACAAATCAATATAGTGCTTTTCTTTTTCCTTGAGTATTCATTTGCTTAATTTATCCCAAACCATTCAGCATTATGAACTGTTAGCATACTCACAATGAACATACAGCAGGGGTCTTCTTGGCAGGAAAGGGACCTAATTGTGAGACAAGATAGTGTTTGAGAGATGTCACTAATATATTAGTTTATTAAAGGTACTGGATGTTGGAAAAATAAATATCCCTGAAGGATTGCTTCTTGCTGCAAACACTAGTCACGGCAGTCTTTGAAGTCAGTAGGAGTGCTATTAAGTTAAATGCAGACGAATTTGGGTTTTATTTATGCCCAGAAATAGTTTTGCTCTAGCACAAGTGTGATTTGCACCTTTAAGGCCTTTCGTCAGTGCCAAAGCAGGTGAAATGAAAATCAGGTCCCAAGTGTTTGCCAGTACGAGTATTCTGTCCCCAGTAATTCAGGCTAATGGAAACCCTAACAGGAATTAAAATATTATTTTCTTTAGCAGTACTTAGAATATGGATCTGTGTTTAAAGCTGAGCTTTTATCATCAATGGAAAAGCCAATGTTCAGTGCTAGAAGAACTGCAGTGAGATCAATTTGTAGAGTGCTGTCGAAAGTGATCTCATCATTTTTGTCACTAAAATGGAACACCTCATTCACAGGCTGTCCTACTTTCTCTCTGTAATGGTATTTGGCATCTCTCTGTATGGTTTTCAAGTGTCCAGACTGCGTTGCATTTAAAATGTAAACTTCACAAGTTGGGGGAAGGGGAGGCATTTTTTTGAGCCTGCTTCTTGTTTTTGTGATACTTGAAAACACTTTCACTTGTGGACAGGTTTTTCTGGTGATTAATTGAAAGACCACACTTAGCTGAGCCCGTTCTGCCTGTGACTGACCACATCCCAGTCTAAAGGGAGGGTCGGTTTATTTCCCAGGGAGTAAAATGAAACAGTTCTAAGTTCAGTCGGTTCTCCATATGATCCTAATGGCAACTAAACTGTGAGCTGCACTATTACTAACTCAAAAGGGATGTGGGAGAGCAGTTACTTTAATATATATTCCTTCATTTTCCTGTAATAAGGTATCAGCATGACTTTTCAGAACACCAAAAATGCTTGGGTTTTCCCTTAATGAGCAGTATCTTTAAGAAATTTGCACTTGAGTCCTTGGCACTGATATCCTAAGGATATAACAGAGACACAAAACTGGGGGATTTAAGGGGTCAAAAATACTGCTGCAACCATCACTGAGCATGACTTAGTGGCTGCAGGAAATGTAAAGAGTAGCAGGATTTAACCCAGGGCAGTTCACACCAGCTGCTAACAGGACAAATGTTTAAAAGTGAGAATTTCCATAGTTCCACAAGGTTCCCAGGGCTTGAGACTAAATTCCTTGAAGAAGCTGGAGAATTTGACCCAGCGCTTCCTTTGCCACCTCTCAAGTAACTGTAAATGTATTGCACATAGCTTTCAACTAGATTGTTATTACTGGAGGTTCCTAATAGCTGGTTTTTAGTATAATTTTTGTCTGTTTGCTTGTTTTTTGGCAGCCCAATGGTAGCAGCCAAGGCAAGGTGCACAATCCATTCCTTCCTACCCCAATGTTGCCACCACCACCTCCGCCACCAATGGCTAGGCCTGTGCCTCTGCCAGTGCCAGACACAAAACCTCCAACTACATCAACAGAAGGAGGGGCCACCTCTCCCACTTCTCCAAGTAAGTATAGACGCAGCGGGACCCAAGGGCTAACAGCAGCACTTGACGTGCTGCCATCACCTTCTATCGACTGTTAAGAGATGAGGACTGACTAGTTGTTGGGAAATAGGAGAGCTCTTTGCTCTGTATGAGGCAGACAAAACTCTGAGCTGCTTCTATATTAATGAGAAAAGAGTTAGCGTAAGGTTACAGTTTTATTTCTGACTTTGTTGCCATTTCACATAACCATGGATGACAGGAATCAAGGCCAGTAGCTGAGCTGTGACACAGACCTTGGACCTTTGGGATATGTTTTACTGTCACGAGGAGGCAAGTTGGTATCTCAAGTCAGTCTTTAGAGGATAGCTACTACATGGAAGTCAGACAGCTTCTCAAAAACATTGCTGCTTATACATACTGAGCTAAACTAGAAACTCTTCTGAGTTTACTCCATTTATAGTTCTTTGGGGAATAAGTCTTCCTAGATTAACCCAGACGTCTTTCCCTTATGACTTGGTTCCTGAGCCCAGCATTTTGGGCAAGAAGCTATGGTATTTTTTAGGCCCAGGGAGAAAGCTTTAATCCTTTCTCCACCACCCACACGGCTCCCATATGCATTTTGTGTAGCCACAAGTCAAATATACAAATTCCTGGATACACACTTGGGGATACCACTTTGGACTCACTCTTCTGGGAAACAAATGTGATTCAGCTGGGTTTGATGCTTTCAAAAAGTCTGGATGTTCAGGGAGTTAATTGTGAAATGATTTAATGAAGCTATGCTCAAACTGACATTTAAAAACAAAAGGGAAGCTTTCAGTGCTTTAATGGCAACTGTAGGGGACTTGTTCCACAGTGAAGGGAGTCCAAATAACATCCACAAACAAAAATCAATCTAATCGAAAAAGCAAATCCCTTTGTGTGCTTTTCAAGCTTATTATTTAAATGCTATATGCAACCACTGCTTTGATGTGCAAAAAGGTGTTCACTATTCAGATCATGTGAAGCCTACATTTCTAAAGCTTCATGTACTGTTCAGGAGATTTGCACAGGTTCCAGGGGGTATCTTTAAAATCTGGTGGTTCTCGGAGTTCTGCATTGCCTTCTGCTCCATGATGGTGCATAACTGCAGACTCAGCAAGATGCTCTGGCTCGCTTTGAAATGAAAATGGGTTTTAGTATGAGACAGTCTGGTAAGATTGTGAACATGATCTTCTAGAATCAGGACTTCTAGAATTGATCAGCAGGTTTTTGTTGAGCTGTTGATTCATTCCCTCCCCTCTGCTCCTCTTTCTGACCTCAGGCCAACACTTGTGCTATCAGAAAGTCTTGACGCTTTCTAATGGAAGAACCTGTCTTTTAAGTCCTATCAATAATAATTCAGTGGTGGAATCTAAAAGGTTAATGTTTAGTCATAGTTATCACTGAGTGCAGTCAGCAATGCCTTTTTATTTCCTTGTCTTCAGAACCAGGAAAAATGAAACTAGGTCAATGTATATTTGTCATTACAGTTGTGACTCAGTTTACTGGCAGTGTCTGGTGTCGAAACGAAAAATTCCCAACATCATTTTAGCAGTAATCGTAATGATTTCTATGATACTGCGATCCTGTAAGCAACCTAAAACGTGTGTCTGGCCTCATTCTGAGCTGGCACCAAACCAGTTCGCAGACCATCACCCATCAGCTTGGGCTGGTCACTGTGGCTCAGTGCTCAGCAGACAGCTGCCACATTAATTGGGAATCGAGGTTTTTCTCAAGAGCAGCCAGTTAATGGTATTTAAACAAAAGATTAGGGAAATAATTACTGTTTGTTAATTAGCTACGCTGATGTCTAAACATATAGTTCTGTACATATTCAAGGCGCGCATCTTCTCTTTGGTGAGGGTTTTGAATAATAGTGACTTGAGTGGTAAAGAAGCATATAATTTAATTTAGGGATAGATTTTACAGCAAAGTAGATTATAGGAAACATTTGCTAAGAAAAAGATATTACATGTACACCAAAGCTTTATGTGGCTGGCCACATCAAGAGTCAAACAAACTGAAGTTCCTAGCCTTGCAGGGAGAGAGAAGGGCCCACTGGACTCCATTTAGTGTGTCAATCAGGACCAACCCTCCATTTTTGCCCCTGTTTATTTTTTCCTTAACTAAATATTAGCCATCAAATAACAAGTGCAGATTCACCAGAGTTTCATAAAAGCCACACAAAAAGGTGTTTTCCATGGTTACAGACTGCTCGAGTGCACCGGTTCTGGGAGTGTCGCTGGGTTATGGCTGGCTGCCCTGCAGAGCTTTAGGATATTGGAAAGTCACTTATGCAACAAAGGCAGGAGTGATGTTAGATTTTGGCCAGACTCTCTCCTTAGCTGTGTGGAGGCGAATGAAGCCCCCCCTGCCAAGGAAATGGAGTGAAAGGGGTTGGCATTTGCTCCATTCTCCTTCCCTTTTTTGGTCTAAGCAGAAAGCCCTCCACAGAAACAAAACGCAGTTACGGCCCTACCAAAAATTGGAATATGGCCCTCCTGAGGGGTGCCGGAGCCAGGAGCAGCTGTTCAATACAGCACAGCCTCCTGGGAATGAGAGCTAGAAATCACAACAAGGTGGTTAATGATTCTCAGAGCAATAGTGAAACTCTCCAGCTGTGACATTAACCAAAACATGAACATTAGTGCTGTCCAAGGAAGGAAGAGCCCCTGGAGATGCACACCGGGGATTTACCACTACTGGGTGGCCAGGCATGCTCTGGGTGTTGAAAATTTCACATGCGAATCCCATCCCTTTGGAAAGCCAGCATTTTCCTCAGTGAGATGACACAATGGAGATGGGATTCATGAGGTTTGGGAGGGTTCGTTTTGCCTCTATAAAAAGCCGTTTCAACAGAACACATCCTTGATATCAGAAGCAGTCCCGAGATTATCTTATCTCTCATCTCTTCTTGATTTTGTTTGGTTTGTAACACATAACAAACATAGCACAATATTTTCTTGAACTTGACAGTTTCTGTGTGTAATATCTCATTGCCCAAAGAAAACACCACCTCTGCTACATGCCAGTTGGACGTTATCACTATCATAACTGAATCTGAGCTATGTTAGAATCTGTGGCCCTCATTCTGGTCCAGTGTCTAAGGTACTGCCCTCCCTGTACACCATGATTTTTAAAGAGCTTTTTAAAACTAAATATTGTTTCCTAAAGTTCAGAACTCTGCATGGGAAGAAACTTAGTTAAATTTTCCCTTCTTGGGCGGGATCATTATCAGTTAATGTCCCTTTGCACAAAGGAGCTTTTGTGTTAAACAGCATTTGTGTCAAGGTGAGAAGAACGATCTTGTGGCTGTAGTACTGGATTCATAAGGCTCAGTGCTGGGTGCTGCATTTGGGTCACCACTGTGCAATGCTCATGCAGGCTTGGGGAAGAGTGGCTGGGAAGCTGCTTGTGGAAAAAGGACCTGGGGCTGTTGGTCAGCAGTGGCTGATCATGAGCAGCTTGTGCCCAGGCAGCTGAAAAGGCCCCCAGCGTCCTGGCCTGTACCAGCACCAGTGCGGCAGCAGGACCAGGGCAGGGATTGTGCCCCTGTGCTGGGCACTGGTGAGGCTGCACCTTGAATCTTGTGTTCAGCTCTGGGCCCCTCAGTACAAGAGAGACATTGAGGTGCTGGAGCGGGGCCAGAGAAGGGCAGCGGAGCTGGAGCAGGGCCTGGAGCACAAGGGTGATGGGGAGCAGCTGAGGGACCTGGGGGGTTCAGTCTGGAGAAGGCTCAGGGGGGGATTTTATTGCTCTCTACAAGTGACAGGACAAGAGGAAATGGCCTCAGGTTGCACCAGGGGAGGTTTAGACTGGAGATTAGGAGTGATTTGTTCCCCAAAAGGGTTGTCAAGCACTGGAACAGGCTGCCCAGGGCAGTGGTGGAGTCACCATCCCTGGAGGTATTTACAACCTGTAGCTGTGGTGCTTGGGGACATGGTTTAGTGGTGGACTTGGCAGTGCTGGGTTAACGGTTGGATTCGATGATCTTAAAGGTCCTTTCCAACCTAAACAACTCTGTAATTCCATGATTCTATAATCAGATTGGATTTCTCTCCCTTTCTCTGCTATGCATTGACTGAGCACCCTCTGGGCAAGCTATTTTAGCTTTCTGTTCTCTTCTTTCCTCATCCATAAAAAAGAGGGTGATGACTGTATCATTTAATTTGTTAGAATTTGCAGTTCCCTCTCAGATGCTCGGCTGCAGGATGCATTGCAGTAGGAATTGCTCTATTGCACCATGTTCCTCCAGTTAATTCTCTTGCTACAACTCCCCAGTGGCTAAACTGACTCCTAGTCCTCTGTGAATGAGTAGAGCTCTTCATATCAAGCACAGGTCCCTGTCATCTTGGTCTGTAAAAGAGTGGTGCATTAGGTTATCGCTCCAAATCATCTTTACCAACCAGAAGTCTATCCTTTTAATACAGAACTGTCTGATAAATGACACACTCCTATACTTAAGATAAATTATTTCAGGAAAGTATATTTTAAATTAACATTCTCCTACTGCAAGCAACTTTAAAATACATGACATTCCCAAAACTGTTTGTTTGTCTTGTCTTTCATACAATTTCTTGCCATTTTGGCTAAATATCAAAGCTGTCTGTGTGAGCAAATGTTCTTTCTCTGCCAGCTCCTGCTTTGCTTGTTCCTGAAGTGAAGCATCATAGCAAATTTGTGGCATCACATTCATTTCCTTGGCTATGGGCTATGATGTTGCAAACAATCCTTAGTGAATTCCAGTAGCAGAAAGACCAGGCTGGGCAGGAAGATGTTTCTATTCAAGCCAAATGGGCCAGCTATCGTATACTGTAAACTAGTGCAGATCTAGGCAGTTCCCATGGAGCAAAGCTGATAAAGATGATGAGAGATCTGCCTAAGAGACCTGGCTTCTGTTCCTTTCCATGCTTTGGCTTTTCCCTTTGCTAAAAAGGAGTTTGAAGATCCCACCATAAGCTCAGTCCCTGCATACTATAACATAATATGACTCAGTTTAACTAGTGAGAGCAGTTTGCCTCATCCTAATCTAAGAACAGAGTAGAGGATCAGAAGCCCTGAGACTTCCAGGAATCCCACCTCCATGTCAAACAAGGGTATCTAGATGAAGACAGTAAGATATGGCTAGAAGCTGTGTTGGTGATGGTGTAACCAATACTCAGTAGTGCTCCCTTTTCTGAACCAAATTTCACTATAACAGGAGTCACTGCTAATATGTATTCCATATTATGAATATTAATTTTCTGAGCCAAAATGGCCCCTTACAATCCACAAACCTCTCGTGGCATTTTACAGTCAAGTGGGACTAGCATCTTGGGAGAATCCACTGTAAAGCCTGCTCTGCATATATGTAGTTTTGGTGCTCTTCACTTCTTGGCTCTAGCAATGTAGTTATAGGACCTTGAGGAAATACCAAGCTGACATCCGAGTATTTTCAGAAAGGAAGTTAAACATAGTTTGGAACATTACCGAAGGTATACATAATAATTCACCCAGCAAGGTTTGAGGGGACTTTTGTGCATATTAGACAGTTTTCAAATGCTTTAGGATTTTTGTTTGAACAGAGAAGCCATTTAAGACAACGTTCTGATGGTTTCCCTTTGATTTCCTACCAAATATCACAGCAAAAGAATCTGCCAAGAGGGAACTGCAAACAAGATCTTGAGTTCCTTCCCTTCTGAGTGGAACTTACCTGCTCCAAGGGATTAAAGGGCCTCTCCACTCATCCTGCTTCCTTAAAAGTAGACCAGAAGAACAGACGTTTGATTTTTGAGCTTTAAGTTAATTTTCCCTGCTGCAAAAGGAATTTTTACTCTTGCACAGCATCAAGTTCATTACTTAGTTGAAAAGAAAACCTCACCGTAAGACAGGACAGGAGAATCTTCGTACATGGCACTAGAAACAGATATATACCCTTTGCAAATGTGTGTCTTCTTTGACTTATTAAGCAAGTTAACATGGTAAAAAGGCAAAGAGAACATCTCACCAAATCTGCTCAGTTCATTTCTTCCTTGATTCACAGATAGGTGTAACAACACCGGTGTACCTGTTCATACTCTGATATGCAAGCTGTAATTTGGAAGGATGAATTTGTGCACTTAAAACTTCCTTTAAACTTTTGTGAAGGGAAGGTGTTCCTTGCGTGATTTTTGCAAGTATTAGCAAAGCCTTAGCTTTTAGGAGAGAAGAGCTCACCTTACCAGAAACAACTGGGAAGAATTCATTCTTAGGAGTCAGCAAAACTGAAACGAAGATATGCAGTTCCTGGGGTGAAGCTGTCTGATATAATTGTAAGAATTAGGAGGCATCATGAGACATTTGTGAGACTTGGGTAGAGAAGGAAAGGAAGGATGTGTTTCTGCATGCTTATAGACTTGGGAACTCCTTGCCAAAGGGAGTTTGAACCCAAGTTCGCATGGGTTCAAGTGTAGATTGGGCATTCATCAGTACAAAATCCCTTGCAGGCCATTAAATATAGGGAGTCCCTGAGCTGCAAATAATCAGAGGGTGGAAAAGAACATGAGAAAGTAAATATGTGACCTGCTTTGATTGTCCCTTGTTCATCTGCTTATGGCCTCTGTAAGAGAGAGGACAGTGGATAAGGTGGAGCATTGGTCTGACTTAGTACAATGTTAAACCAAAGGCTTCGCCAATGTAATGCCTCTTCACCAAACTTTTTTGCCTTCAGAAAGGCAACAGGGTTTCATCTACGCAGACAACCCAGTGTCTTCTCCAACTCTCAACTCACTCTATTTTTCTGTAACGTTGGGGCCTGAACATTATATTTAGCCTGACTGGAATTTGGCAAGTAACTTTCCTTTTAACATTGTTTTTTGTCTCTTCATTGGACAGTTAGATTGTCTGGGGATTTTATTCAGCAGAATGCATTCCCATAAATATATTTAAAATAGACAGAATCACTGTTCGTATTTAGGCGTCTATTCAGGCTATTTGAATTTAGATCTGAACACGCAAAAAAACTGAACAAGGGAGAAGATTGCATGGGGGATTTTCAAATGAGAGGAAGCCTAAAAATGCATTGAAAGCTTTTGGATGTGGAAGGACGTGGCATTGTGGACAGTTGCAGTGGAGAATATAATGCAACAATAAAATCATTAAAGTACTTCAAGTTTGGAAGTAATCTGGGTTCTTGGCTTGCATTGCATTTAATAGCTTTACATTTATGGGAGCCACTCCAGTTTTTAAAGGCAGCTCCAGCCTTCAGACTGATTGCACTTACCACCCCAGTGAAACTGCAACCCATTAATTTTTTACCGAAAGGATCTTCCTAGTTTGTCAAACACATCAAGTGAACATTTTAGAGAGTGCAGACCACAGCAGTATGAAAACCAAAACTTTATATGGAGAGAGAAAATGCTGGTTTAGCATGAAATAAGGGTCTGGTTCTGTTCATAATTTCATTGCCGTGCAAATCTCCATTAAAACCAGAGGTACCAGATACTCAAACAGTCAGGCAATACCAGGACCTACAGAAGTCGCTTGGGCTGTCCCGTCACGGAAAGGCCTGCAGTGGTTTTCCTCCAGGATGGAGAACAGCACAGGGGACCCCATCACCCCTCTCCCTGAGCACAGCCATTGCCGTCCTGCCTGGCAAGGAGCAGCCCAGTCCCCTCCGTTTATACCCCCATCATTAAGACCAAACCTTTCCGGTGTCTAAACCCAAACTCTCGCTCTCTAAAACGTTCGCACATTTCTATGTTAAACATCTGCTTAGGTGGCTCTGAGACAGTGTGTTTTGGTGTTGTTCGTGTGCAATCTAGTGCCGCTTCCTCAACGCATGTGTCCCTTCCCTTCACAGCCTACTCGACACCCAGCACCTCCCCCGCAAACCGATTCGTCAGTGTTGGACCACGGGATCCAAGCTTTGTAAATATCCCTCAACAGACTCAGGTGGGCCGCTTTCGACTTCTCTGTATGCCTGCAGCCTCTCCTCCTTCTTCAGTGTGTACTCTAACGTGTCCCCGCGGAGCCAAGCTGCATTGCCGCTGTCACTTCACCCACATGGTCTCAGTAACTACAGCGAAATGTCACTTGCAGTTTGTTTTGTCTGTTGTGGTTTTTTTGGGCTTATGTAGTAATAATGCTGCTTTCGTAACTGGAACGAGCGCTTTTGCTTGCTAAGGTATTGGCTTCTAGTTCCCCCCCCCCCCCCCCCCCCAAGGACTGGGTTTTGCAAAGACTTTTGCTCCAACCTCTAGCCAGTGCATTCCATTGCATATGCAACAGAAGCTCAGAGAGAGCCATCAGGTAACAGCACACCTTAGTCCCCCAGCAGAGACAAGGGGAGACTGCTCCAGTGACTTCCATGTAAAAAAAAAAGTCAGACTCAAAGTCCTGGTTGGCCAT
Organism: Pezoporus flaviventris; assembly: GCF_033815535.1. Lineage (NCBI taxonomy): Eukaryota > Metazoa > Chordata > Aves > Psittaciformes > Psittacidae > Pezoporus > Pezoporus flaviventris. The sequence goes on from NW_026892607.1 coordinate 227,733, forward strand.
CTGCATGGTGGGCTTTGAGCGAGCAGGAGATTTTATAATTGAGAGCACATCTGTTTCCTTACAGAAAGAGGGAAAAAAAGTCCAGTCGAGGCAGGCCTATAAAGCTGGGTTAACTGAATTCATAGTCCTGCTATGGTCAAATCAGAAGCTCAAGTAAACATTTGTGTTTCTTTAGGAGAAGGACGAGGTTTAAATGTGCCTTTTTTCCAAGCTGTATCAAATTCCCAGGGTCGATTAAGAAAATAGTTGTTGGCAGTTTTGTTAGCAGCTAATTTGAGCCAGATGTGGAAAAAATTAAGTCTGTGCTTAATATCACGTTATCATGGGGGAGAAGATATAAAGAAGTGAGCAGGACTAGTGCTTCAGGACCACTGTAGTTTGAACCGATTGCTCGACTCTGTTACAGTTCTGTTAAAGGGCAACAGCAAGAAGTATTTGTAATTTTGTTCTGAGCTGGTTGAGATGACTAAAAAGTGGTAATTCAAATAATTAGGAAACTGGGGAGTATTGCTCTTGGCTCTTGTAAGTTCTTACCTGCATCTGAATAATTAGTGTACAGATTAATGGCTCTCCCATGTCACAGTCCAGGATATGCATGAAGACAGACTCCTCGTTGAGATGGCTTAAGCACCTGTGCTGTCAATGAAACACAGGTCACTCATTCCCAAAGATTTTCAGTTCACAGGGCTGCAACCAGATGCCTGGGAACACAATGTGTTTTCTTGCTATCTGTTCTTTGTGTACGATTTGTTAGGGGCTTTAGTTTATAGCTCTGTCGACAGCACAGGTTAAACTACCTCGAATCTCAAACCCTCGCTGCATTAAATAGGGTCAGAGAAAGTACACCAGCAGCACAGAGCAGGGTTTTAACCCATCAGGTTCTGATTTTTGTTTCATCCCATAACAAAATGCAGCCTGCACCCCACTTTTCAGGCCTCTTCCTTTATTTGTTTCATGTCCGTGACAAGTTTTTGTGCGCTTTCCCATTTTAACTGTATTTCTCCAGTCGTTTTGAAAACAACAGGAATACACAGCAATACACTGAAATCGGGAAGCAGGAATGTTAGGATATACTGTTAAAGTCCTTAAGCATTTGGTCTTTTCCTTCATAGCTCAGGAAACTTGAAACCCTTTGGAGAATGCTACTTACCTTTTCCAGAAGGCTTGAAAACCTCCTAGTTGGTAAATTGATTATGTAGTAAGGCACAACAGTATTAAGTCTCCAAAATATTGTAAACCTACTTGCATCCTGCAGCCTAGGTTTCCCAGATAAGTTTGTTGACTGTAAACTTTTATCCTCTTTATTTATGACTTAAATCATTTTAAAGTGCTCTAGCCTTACCTTAAGTGCTTCTATGTAATGCAGCATAGTGAATAACAATGCTGTACAGTGAAAAACAATACTCAAGCACAGCTTTCAATTAAAGTCAAGCACGCTGCAGTGGGTAAGGAGACTGACTTCCAGTCTCTGACTCCAGCTGCATCTCCGTGCTTCTATCCATCATTACACCACCACAACCCACTTGATACTAAATATATAATTTATCAGTGAAACTCACTACTTATTCATGAAACAACTCTGAAGTTGACTGTGTTTTAAATTAGAGAAGTGAGGTAAAAACACTTAACTGCAATGATTTGGGATTTACTTAGCGTTCCTCTACACAAAGACATGCTTTTGTACTCTTTTTGCAGGGCATTAGTGTGTAGGACGATCATTTAGGATATTTTCAAAATGAAAATATAAAAACTCATAGGACTGTGTTATTAAAAGCAGCTGGGATGGCTGCTTTCCATCAGGAGTTTTATAGTACCTTCAAAATCAGGCTAAGAAATGGGTCCTGAGGACCACTAACTGCCAGGCCACACAGCTCCCTTAGACAGGAGGAAGCAGTGAACACTCCGAGCTTCTGAAAGTCAAGTTTAAATATAAAGGTTAAGCAACTCTTTACTGCTGAAACAGCAAAATAAAAATGAAGACTCTATCTGAACCTCTGCTTTTTTATTACCGCAGCCCAGGTACAAGCTATAAGAAAACATGATGCTCAGCTTCCTGGTGGTTCTGATTTTCTCTACCAATTGGCAGCTCATCTGACTGCAGGCACTAGTTACACATCATCATCATTAGTCTTAAAATGCTGCAGAATTGAGTCTGTGCACAGGGATGTGACAGTGCCATTCAGCAGAAGTCACATTTCCCATACATGGGCATTCACTGAACACTGGAATAAAATGACAGACAAATGTACATGGCAGGGTTTGAGCAAGAATCGTTCTGTCCTGGGCTGTTTTTAAACAACCAAAAACCAGTACATGCCTTTCTTAATGCGCATTATAAAAATTAGCAGTAGACATTTCCATTAGCAGCATGTTCTGATTTAGGTCACACTGCTTCACATATAATCCCTTAAAGGAATTATATAGAATTTCTATAGCATTTTATTTAGAAAAAGGCTGCCTTCTTGTGTCAACAAATCAGGACGACAACTCCATGACAGAAGAGACCAGGAAATAAACTGATTGAAGTCAGTAGTTCTGATTCAGTAGCAAAAGCCCCAAAAGGGCTGTTGGCTTTGTGTTGGTTTAGCTGGTTTGGTTTTTCATACACTGCCTCTGCTCACCCCATCCATCACTCTGCCACTCCCGCGGCTCACCACATCATTGTCCTGCCTTGGGGGGGTATTTGAATCTAAATTCCTGTTTGAGCTATTAGAAGAAGCACTTGACTTGGCATCCTCTGTCTATGTTGACAAAAAGGCACAGGTGTGGTAACCTTTGCTTGATAAATCATTTACTTTTGCTACTTGACTCGCAAGCAATATGGGGGCATCAGCTTTTTAACTGCCTTTTCCATATGCAAATCAGAAATACAGTATGCCTGGGGTACACAGTCTTTAGTTTCAAAAGCAAGCTGGTCTAGATACCTCATGACTAAGTAATAGATACTTAGTCTCTCATATTGCCGAGGACTTCTAATAAGGAGAGCAGCAGAGGAATGGGAAAGTACCATCACATTAATTAGGGACTAGCCTATCAGTAGCAACCACACTAATAAAGAATAAAGGGTTCTCAGTTTTGGCTGGGTTTTTTTTTTCCTAACCAAGTGATAAAAGTAATAGTGAAACACAGGATATGTGCTCAGAGTGCGTGCAGCTGGTAACACTAAACTAGCAGCCTGCTCTTTGTGACCAGAGTTTGCGTTGTCACTCGCCCCTCTAAACGGTGTTTGCGCATCTCTAATGCCCTCACTTTGCTCTATAGTACAAAATTCCTTTAGGGATCAGCGTGCTGTATTCAGTGCTGCAGCACCACTTCGCACTAAGCATTGTTTACTAGGCTGAGTCCTGTTTGCCACCTACTTACCCTACATCTTCCTGGAAATTGTACTTTGGATGCTAAAAACAGCTCCCGAGCAGCACATGCCTGCTCCATCGAATCACTCCTACCTGGCAGGAGCCCGCGTGCTTCACACAGTAAGGTTATGAGGATGCACAGAAACTGCCTCCCAGTGCAAGCAGCCAGGCAGAGGATCAACTGCTTTGCCACCTGTGAGAAACTAAATAGGTTTCTTCTCTGCTGAAGAGAGAAAGTGTATAATGCACTCTCTTGACCAGGAAAAATCCCTCTCTCTGATGTAATAATGCTTTATCTCAGATCCATCCCAGTTACTTTCTAAAAGTTAGTTGTAGCGCAAACCCAAATATTTATTCCCTTGTCTTTCTCTAGGAAAAGATAAAACTCTATTCTAAAATTCTGTTTTAAAATAGACTATTTACCAGGGCCTGTAGGGACAGGCCAAGGGGAATGGCTTTAACCTGCCAGAGGGGAGACTGAGATGAGCTCTTAGGCAGAAGCTCTTCCCTGTGAGGGTGCTGAGGCGCTGGCACAGGGTGCCCAGAGAAGCTGTGGCTGCCCCATCCCTGGCAGTGTTCAAGGCCAGGTTGGACCCAGGGGCTTGGAGCAAGCTGCTCTAGTGGAAGGTGTTCCTGCCTGTGGCAGGGGTTGGAGCTGGATGAGCTTTAAGATCCCTTCCAACAAAACCTTTCTACAGTCACATCATGGATAACAAGCCAAGTCTTGTCTTTTCACACTTTCCCTGGTAGGGCTCTAAAGCCATCCAGCTACAGCGGTGCTTTAGATAGTGTTCATCCTTTATAACGCAAAACAATTAAAACAAAAGGGCCATAACTCATCTAGCACAGTGCAATAAAATGTTAAGAAAAACCTCAAGAGTCAAACAAGCTTATCGAGGCAACAAAACATGTATGGGAACCAGGAAGCTCAGAATCACAGCCGTGCTCTTGCTACCAGCCTGATAAAGGCCGGGTACAAAGCGTACACTGCAAAACACACCTATAAAAGAGTAGTGCTGCCCTATAGTAAGTTGGAGGAGAATTACTGAAGTTTAGCAAAATGTATGTGGTATCAGGAAATCGCTAACTTCTTTAGATCTGCTCCTGCTCTCTGCCTTTCCTGAATTAGACAGTGGTATCTTTGTAGCTGTTTCTTTTAGGCTTTTTTTTATCTCTAAAAAACCACTTTATGCCTCAGGTGCGAACACAAACCTAATCGTACAATCCCTTTCTTTTCAAAGAGACAAGGCAAAGGCTGTTTCACTTCCCCACAGCCCTTTTAGAAAGCGAAGTGCAACCTGCAGTTTTTCACTGGCAGCACTTTAAAACAAAGGGCATGGGGAAAAAAAATGAGCTTGATGCTGTGTCCTGTAGGTTAGCAGATGTGAGCTCTGCCAGACCAGGGAGGGAGGCAAATTCCAGACTGGATGATCCTTCTGTGATAACAGCCAGTCACTGCTGCCCAGACACTGAATGTGGAGGAGCATGGCGCAGGTGATGCCCCTCACCGTGGCTGCAGGCAGTGGGCAGTGGGAAGCAGTCTCGCAGGTAGCAGGGCCCCAAAGCACACAGGATTCATATAGATCAAAGCCAGCACCTTGCACAGGAAGCTAATGCAGCTCCTCCAGAGCTATCACTCCTGCTGCCGAAACCGCGTAGCTGCTTTGTGCCCAGGTTCCATTGCCACCCTATGGAAGAAAGAAACCAGTGCACACAGTTTTTCTTATGACCAGTAAAACACGTGCCTCGCTTCACAGGGCTTTTCCATTTCTGCTTCTCGCTGGTCCCCCACCACAGCGCCCTGCCCTTTGCACTGTCAGAAAGGGACACAGAGCTGCCAGGATCCCGCCCAGCTCATGTGGATGTGCTTTATTAATGGGTACCACAAGCTGCCTGTCCTTTTCTGCCTCAGCTCCCTTCTCTCTCGTGTTTCCCAGCACTGCAGCCTTGCTCTGCTCAGACAGGCAGCACCTCCTGGCCCGCGGGGAGGAAGCATAAGGTCAGGATTTCCTGGTATTGCTGCCGTGTGGCAGTTCGTGCTCAGGAAAAGTGGCTTGTACATGGCAGCGGACGTGCGGAGAACATGAGAGGCTGCAGGAACAAGATCAGGCCTTTTATTTTGGGGGTTCTGAGCAGAACTATTTATAAGGCAGGTCAGCACTACTTATTGCTTAGGTTCCTGCCCAGGGTAAGAATACTTAACCTCGAGGCTGAATGCACTTGTGTTTGAGCGTGAATGAAGATGAAGAAGGCTAATTTGGAAGTATTTGTTTAAATCAGTGCAGCCCCCTGAGAATTACATATTCCATAAAGTAACCTCCCTAGGCCATCATGCATGGCTTTGGAAGAAACCCAAGCTGCAAAGCAATTCTAAGCAGAGACTTGACTGCCCTTCGGCCTATAGAAGCAAACTTAGTAGCAGGTTTGCATGCAGGAATAACATCTCCCTCAGGTAAAGCACAGAAACTAGATATAAAAATGCTGGTTTTGGGGTGTAGGACTGCTACTTCCTAGAGCTGCTGAAGCTAGAAGGATCTTTCTGCTTCCAAACCCAGCAATGGTTCCCACATCAGCAGTGGGAAGCGAGGGTTGCTCTCCTCTGTCACCCAAAGGATCACCTGAATTTTAGGTTGCTCCTGAGCCTATGTGGGCCCTGTACCCTCATGGGTGACTTTCCCACTAGACATTTACAATGCACATAAAAAATGAGAGATCCAAAGCAAGAGACCAGAAACAGAACCCTTAAAATAAACATTTGAGCATGTGAAAAGAGAAAGTTGCATATGTGCCCACTTAATCTATAGCAATTGCCTGGGCTGAAGGCCACTGATGGGCCCACTAGATGGGCTCTAGTGGGCTTGAGCCCTATGATGCTGACAGAAAGTTTTGATCTGTGAGCAAAAAGTGGTTTGCTGCAGAACCAGTGGCACTAAGCTACTGATATGTGATCTGAATGTTGGTGCTGTCTTTCATCTTCCACCCTGGAAGCAGTATAATGGTCTGATGTTGAAGGTGGCCTGGAGACGGCTCCAGAAGTGTAGAATAAGTCTAGAGAGAGTGTGCAGAGAAATGCAGTGTCTCTGTCGAGCATCAGCAGGTCTCAGATATTGGGAAGCTGAAAGAAGGCTTCAGATCCTGCCTTTGCTTTGTGTTTGGGCATACTAAACTCTTCCCTTTGGTTGAAATTAGTCAAGCAAATGTTGGCTGAAGCCTTCACTGCGCTAAAATTGATGTGGTTCCACCATGATGGGAGCAAAGAGCCCGCATGCAGTCATGGCGCTCTTGATGTGCCCCTGATCACATAATAGCTCCATAGCCACACTTTCCCAGTGCAGCATGAATGTGAACGTGCTGCTCTGATCACAGTTGCTAATGACAGTCCAGAGTGTGCTCCACAGAGAGGAGATACAAAGGTGACCAGAAATCAGGGTCACTCCCCAGCTCCCATTCCCATCACTGCCTGCTCAGCTCAGCGCACAAAGCCCGTTTAATTGAGCTTTTGCACAGAGGGGCAGTATGAAATTTCACTCTCAGATCAGCTCTTAAAAAGCAGCAGTGAACAGTAGACCTCAAGAAGAAAGCACATATTGCACTATAAAGGTAAAGATTCATAGAAGACTTCCCAGGACCATCATGTGGCCTTAGCTTCAAAGTGGGTTGGAGCCAAATCAATCCAGAAATGCCTGGGTTAGTCCTCAGCAGGGGGGATCCTTTTTCCTGTGCTTTTTCTCCCTCCCCCTTGCAGGCTCTGCCGAGCAGTTCAGACTTTTTTTTGTGGAATCTCACACTAAGCATCCTATTTCCAATAGATATTACATACAATTACTTCCAATGGACATAGACGAATTTTCCGATCTAAGCAATTAAAGTTATTGCATTTTTTCCCCTCTCCTTACAATAAACAGGAAGCCTGTGCGTAAGGAACCCTTTCTGTGGGTTTTATGGCCATTACTTATGCTCCACAGTGGGGGAGATGAGAGAGAAGAAGTAAGCGTGGGCCTGGTGGGAAGAGTTGGCAAATGCAGAAATATGATGAATGAGCTGGAGAGATTTAATTTCTTACTAAATTCTCTACAAGCTGTGTAACCTTTCTTTAGCTAAACAATTACTCTAAAAGGCAATGATTTTCTGTGTTTTCATTGAAAAGTCTTCATACTAACAATGGCCTATGTTCTCCTTCTTGAAGAACTTCTGCCAAAAACCAGTTTTCTTTTTTCCATTCAGCAGGAAACTTTCTTTTATTTTTATTTTGTCAATCTCCTATTCCCCGCTAACATGGATTTACAAGGCCTACCACTTACTGCATGGGGCTGAGAAGAAGCTTCCCCTCAGGCCAAATCATTTTGGTCCATCTCCTTTATAGGGATTCTTACGTCTTCCTCCCAAGAGGAGTGCAGCCACTGTCAAGAGACATAATACCAGACCCAAGTGACCATTTAAGCTGACAAAAGTGACAGTTCCTATGTTCAGGTATAGAGTCTATGGAAGGGAACCCCCAGATTTGTTTTTCAATGGACAAGCAGCAGGTCTTGCTGTTGTGGTGGGTGCAGTCAAGACAGGGAGCAGACATTGACTTTGGTGTGGTCGGGGAGAGTGTCATCACATCTTTAAATTGGGGCCAGTGCGATTAAACCCGAGTGGGTGCTGAGGCACATTGAACCATAGGGTCCTGTGACCAACTGGAGTATTGTAAGGTCTTTGGAGATGCAGCATGGCAGAGCACTTTCCTCCTGCAGAGCTGCACGTTTGTGCAGATAGACACAGGCATAAGTACACACACACAAATCAAACATGCATAAGGCAAGATTATAGTTATGTGCCTCTTACTGCTTTGACTTGACTTGGCCGATTTCCTGGCCACCCCACGCCCTCCCCAACCTCCACTGCAGATAATGCTGTATTGGATTAGTCTGCCTCGCTGCTGCATCAGGTCCCAGATCGATTTATTGACTCTGTCAGAGTGGCTAGTACAGTAATTGTTACAAGAGCAGAATAGAAAGCAAGAATGTGTCCACATAAAATATAAAAATGACGTTTTGTTCGTTCTTTCCTCTTTTGCCCTATAGATCTTTATGTGTTTACACAGTGGAGAGCACTTTACTTAAGTTAATCAGCTCCTTCTACATTATTAATTGCGACAGTTAGGGTGCTACACGGTGGCAAACGTATTATTGAAAACATTGATCTCACGCTCACGGTGTGGACCCAAGTAGTTTTGTATTCCTTCCCTTCTTTTGCAACTGCTTTAGGGTACTATCAAGTCACATTTCCCTGACTGACAATACACCATCGATACCATCGATTTCAGAGAGGGGCAGAGAGATGCACATGAGAAACGAAGGAGTGCGCAGAGATCCAGCGCATTCCGTAGGCCTGGAAAGGGGTTGTTGGAAGTTGGTAATCACAATAATTACATGCCTGGCCTGATTTCTCTGTTCTGTGAAGAGTAACAGTTGAAGGGCTGAAGTTTTCCAAGTGCTTAAGATCTTCAGGGATGGCACAAGGAGACCTTTGGAAATGTGTGCAGAATGTATACCCTTAAAAGAACAAAAGACATGCTGACTTTTTACAAGGGTTTTGGAAGTGCCTTTGAAAGACATTTCATGAAAGTTCAGCTTTCACAGCTCATACCTAGATGAGCTCCATAAATTCCACACAGCCTGACAAACTCCAGTAGGTGTCACGTGTGACCTGGATGGAAAAGGTCAGCAGCTGAATTTATGGCTTTTGCATTTACTGGAACATTAAGATTTTTGCCAACTGCCATATATACGTTTTAACAATTCTGCAATCAAAGGATTAGGACCACAATCTACAGTGAAGGTCAAAAATGAAAGGCCACAGTCCCTACATCCTTCCCAGTGGACAGGCATTAAGCTACCTCTGTTCTAAGAATCACCTTTGCTTAATGGCCTTAACACGGAGGTCAAGGAATAAATAAGCTCCAGAGGTGAACACCTTGCAGAATAGACTGTCTTGCTCTGAACTTAAGGCTACATTCCATAAGAAGGGACCAAAAGATGAGAAGCCATTTCTTAATGGAGAAGGACTCCCCAGATTGCAGCAGATTTCATGTTCCTGAGAAAAAGAGCATCGCTTTCCCTAGTGCGGGACTGTGCTACAGAAATAAATAGCATACAGGGGAAGGATCAGAGCTTCAAAATCCCCCAAAGGCATCAAAATGACTTCAATTTTGTTAATACCTGTTTATATTTTAAATTTAACAAAGGGATCTGTTTTTAGTGAGGGTCACTGACAGCACACCAAGTTGTAGCTTTCAATCTTTACCTGGTTTTAGTTCAGAACAACCAAAGATATCATCTTGATTTAGGTGTTTGGTTTTATTGTGCTTGAACAGAGGTGGAACTGGAAAAGTAATCCAAAACTAGGATTAAATTAAAAAGATCTAACAAAAATCAAGAGGCTAAACATGAACACATCTTATAGGCTTAAAACTACATAGACTTTAGTTACTTTGGTTATTAATACTCAATTTTGAAAACAGTACTGACACTATAATCATAATATTTTCAGGCATATTCGCTTTCATGACCCAACTCACACCTCATCTAGACAAATACTAGTTGTTGCACACGAAGAGGTGCAGCTAAACACATTGCAGAAGCCAATGAAATGTAATTTTGAGCTATGAGTAACAAAAATGACTACCAGTAAAATGTAGCCCCTTTTGAGGCAGAACAGAGTAATTTCTGCATTGCTTGGAGCAGCCTCATACACCTTTTGTGCTTTTGCTGTAACTACATCTTTTTAAATATGACAACAGAAAAGACATAATCTTAAAAAAAAGGGATAAAGTTAGGTATGGAATTTGGATGTGGAGTTGGGTTTTTCATCCTTACATGTGCCAAACAATGCGATTTGAGATTTCGCAGGAACACTTTTACACATTATGTTCGTTTGCTCTTCTCCTTTTTTTTTAAGGACTTTCTTTTAGTGTTTTGGGTTAAAACTGTGTCTGTGAATCTCTGCTATAGGACCCGACTGTGCATTTACTGAAGTCGATGAGAGTAGGAGATGGAAGATTTGGTATCAGCAGGAGTTTGTTTTAGAAATACAATAGTATTTCCTTTAGTTATGCTTGTATTTTGCTTGTATCTATGCACAGTAAACCAAACCTAGTCTTTTCAAAGAAAAAGGTTGAAATTCACATTTTCTTGATGGGGAGGGCTTACAGTGAGGTCATCATCTAGAGTTTCTATTTTGTGGCTACAGGTATTATCTCTCAATGACTCCAAAGCAATCTTCCTTGATGCAGAGATAGGTTTAGTTTAGGTGTTTTCCCAGTTTGCTGGTCCTGTAGGCTAAATCTGAAACTGTAGGCCAGGTTATGTTCCATCTGGTTCATTCCCAGCAATGGAGGCTCCACAGGATCCTTATAAACTTGTCTTCCTGACAGTAGTAACAAGGGCAGAATTTATCCCAGTAGTGGGAACTGCTTTATCCGTCCCCTTGATGTTGCATGAGTCAAAGCAAAGTTCAGATTCTTCTCCTAGAGGCTTTTCAGGAATAGAAGGAGTAAAACTAGTAACATCTAGAAAAAAGGGGGGAGAGAAGAAACGGGAGAGAGCTGTAATTCTCCATACAATGGAGCAGCTTACTTACTGAGTACAAAGAGCCACTTCTACACAGCCTATTTTCAGAGGAAAGCCTCACATTCAGGGGCTCATAAAAGCGAAGAGGCACCTTTTGATTTTGAGTTCAAGGTTTACAGTAGCAATTTTGTCTGTTTTCTCTGTTAGTATTAATTAAATTGAGATAGTTTAATTAGTATTACTAAATTTGATCATTAGTAGTAATTCATTCTGCCTGCCATACTGCACAAATATGATGAAGCAGAAATAACTAAATTGTTTAATTTCATCTCATTTAATGACTTTACACTCCACCAGGACTTTCACTGGCATCTCACAATATGTGTGAAAATCACTCCAAGCTAGGCCAAGACCCAGGCTCCCTTTAGCCAGCCATGTCTAATATGTCCCTCCTCATCCAAAGGCAGATCATGTGCTGTGAAGGCTTCTCCCATTTATCCATCAGGGAGCTGGCTACCTCCAATGTCTGGGGTGGCTTTTCCTTGCCCCAGTCACCCATCTCCTGGATCATTCCGACCCCAGTGGCCATTATGGACCTGAATGGGAGTCATCAACCACCACATCCCTGTCTGGGGGCTCCCCATGGTGCAACGGGAGAAGTCCCATCATCAATCCCCATGCTGCACGCTCCAGGGGCTGAGGGTCCCCCGCCTTCTACCTTTCTTAGAGCAGTTTGTTCAGTTTAGCAAGGTGCAATGCATTTGGTAAAATGCAGACATTCAAAGTTCTTATGTTCAGGAGGGGTTTTTGTTCAGCTCAGTGCCCTCTTGGCTTTCTTTCAGGGGGGTTCACAGCTGAACTGATTCGTTATCACGTGGATGAGGCCCTTAGTAACCTGGTTTAGTGATGGACGTGGCAGTCCTGGGGTAACAGTTGGACTTGATGATCCTAAAGGTCTTTTCCAACCTGGTTGCAGTCTCCAAACTCCAACTTCTTCCTGCCCACTTCTGCAAATGTGTTGTTGTCTCGGGCCGGGAGTCCCCATCTCCCATTGTTGTCTTGGTCCCTCTGTCCATCTGCAGCAGCCCAATTCCTCACCTGTGCATCCCAGCCTCTGCTGACCCATTCCCCCTTTTTTTTTGCCCTGCTTTATCAGGCCATGCGTGCTGCCTTGCTCTCCCACTGGAGCCATGGGGCTGCTCATTTGTTTGCTTCACCCAGAGACATCCCATGTGGGCAGAGACCCCACAGCTTAGGAGGGGATTTTGGAGGGAGCACTAGCTCTGCCCTCCAGTCCCCATTATTATCTCTGCTCACTTTCCTCTTGCACTGTGTACTCATAACAGTCAAGAAAAGCAGCTAAAAACTACCTTTTGCACCCCAAACTCCTCAAAGAGGCAGAACCTCTGCGGGATCCCATCCCACTGGGACCCTTCAGCCCCGTGGGCCCCTCACATAGCTCCAGTCGCTCCACTGCTTCCCGTCAGCATGGGATGGGGAAGGAGAATCCCAGGGGTGAACCCCCGAGCGTGTGTGTACGTGTGTCTCCGTGCATGTGTGTGTGTGTGTGCTCAGGCTGTCTCGCTGCAAACGGAGCTTGGGAGGCCCTGGCTGGGGGTTGGTTTTCTTTGGATGACTTTCCCTGATTGTCTGAAGCAATAAAAGTAGAGAAACTTGGGGGGGGGGGGGGGGGGGAACGGTGGTTGCGGGGAGATTATTTTTGCAGTCCTGGTGCAGGCAAAACTCCTGAGGCTTCAGGGGAGTTTTGCTCGCCCGAGGAGTGCAGGAACTGGCTTCAATTGAATAAAACTGGAAGTACAGTGCAGGGGACTGGGTAACAAGGAGTTCTGCAAAAGCAACAAAACCGGAAAGCACAATGAAGAATAGAGTGGGTTACGCCGCGGTGAAAGTATGTACTGGTTGTTATAACACCGTGCCTCCAGAATAAATTATGTCCCTTTAAAAAGTAATACTTTAACTGTGGAGCTATATAGAGACAATTAAGACGATATTGTTCTCCTCATTTCCCTCCTCCCCCTCCTCTCTGCAGTAGCTCTGTGGAAACTTTTAATGCTGCAGCTTGAAACTTGGGCCTCTGGGTCTAAAATGCCTGAGAAAGCACTGCGGGCTCTAACTGTAAAACATTCCTTCGGCGGGCCCTGGAAACAGGGAGCGCTGGCGCAGGCGAGGTTCAGAGGGATCACATGTAAATGAGGGCTGGCTGCAGGCTCCCGAGGAGCGTTTTACGCCGCTTAAACCTGAACTTGAACTTGCAAACGCGCTGCCGGAGCCCGGGACGGGCAGAGCGCGGCTGGGAGCCGGGGCTGCTGCCGGCCCCACGCACCCACCCACCCACCGGCCCCGGGTACCCAACCGGCTTTGTGCCGTGTCCGGGGGCACAGGGGGACAAGGACAACGCAGGCACTGTCGTTTCGGGAGCTGGTCCCAAAGGGTTCACTCTTTTCCGAGCTAAATGCTGGGAAGTCCGTCCCGTCGCTGCAGTGCGTCTCCTATCCCTGTTTCCATGGGAGTTCCCAGCACGAAGTTATAAAGGGGTCCAAGTGCCAATACACACTTTATTGCATAAAAGGAAAGAAATAAGTGAGATGTAGGATGAGAAATATTAAAGTGTTGCACTCGCTAGCAAATGGAACTGCTTCCAGCAGAAGAAAACACAGGGCTGTCTAAACAGCATAAAAGGCATAAAGTGCAGAACTTAAAAGCCCCTTCGCAGCATATTTACTTTTAAATAGCAATAATAGGTGTCCCTGACTGTGGCAGAGGGTTGGAACGGGATGAGCTTTAGGGTCTCTTCCAACCCAAATCATTCTTGATTCAATGTAAATTATGAGGTGGGCGAGAAAGTCATCTTTCTGCTGCTCCTTTGATAAAATACATCCTGCTGCTTTCTATTTCCCTTGCAAAAGGCAATGTTTGTACCATGGGAGCAAGAGAGATGCCGGTGCCCGTGAGTGTCACCCAGGTGTAGTGGCATAGGTGTCTCTCCCTTAACAGCCATACTTGTGGGTCATATTTTGGTCATTTCTGATTACTCCTGAGCAATTTTGGCTGTATTTATAGCAAAACTTTGAAAAGATGAATGGGCAAAAAAAAGCAGAAATCCTTGTTGGCACTAACTCAGGAACTATCTACAAAGATGTCCTTTCTGGAGCGAGATGTTATCTCAGGGTTTGTGTTAGGATCATTTTTATTCTACGACAGTGCATAAAGAGACCAGGACAGAGCAATGAGGTCTGGCATAGCTAAAATCCCTTCTGTGTCTGTGAGGTTATATAGTTTATCAAGGCAGAAACCACCACGGGCTTTGAAAAGTAAACAGCTGGCTTGGGTCTGTGTGCTGCGCTTCGGAGCTGTCTGCTGGCTTGAAACAGCAAGCCTGCAAGTTTAGGAGTGGGGCAAATACATATAGATTTTCCTTTAAACATGTCAAAAGGTTTTTGCATTCATTTGTTTTCTTAGCCCTTTTATTTGTTACAGTTTCCCTTTCTCTTTCACTTCGGTTTATTTTGCTTTTACAAATGACTTCGCTGACACCAGCAAGTCTACAAATAAATAATAATAAGGGGGGGGGGGGGAGTTTCTATCCCAGTCAGAAAACCTTATGGCAGCGACAGATATCAGAGAAAGCCATCGTCCCTCTCAAAGATTTCATCTCACCATCCACTTAATCCGCTTGCTGTACCTCAGATCTCAAGTAACTTTCATACTGTGGGCTCACTTTAATGGATAGAATCTATTTTTCATGAAAAAAGCAGGAAATAAGCTGTCTTTCGTACAAAGATTTACAAAATGTAATCATTGTTGAAATATTCTCTTTGAACTGCCTTGTCCGCAGGGGTGTCTGGCTCCCAATACCCCCGTTTCTTTAGAACACCCTTACAAGTTCTTCTGGTAGATCAGGTACACTGGTGGTTCTGGTCTTTGATGTCTTGAATGAATGAAAGAAAAGCATAATAAAAGAGAGCTGTTGATCAAGCATAAAATACTCTTTAAGCTGACAGAATGGCAGAGTTAACACATTCTAAGCTGCTTTTAGGTTTTTCCTTTTTTCCTCACATTTTCCTGTGCTTTGTGTACAGTGGGGGTTTTTATTTTTTGAAAAGTCTCTGATCTATGTAGTATGCCGTCCTCTAACAAAAACCAAAATGGGATTGTTTCTCTCTCTTTCTCCCTTTCTTTTTCCTCTCTTTCACTCCACTATCTTTGTTTTTTGTAAGCAGCAAGGGTTACGGTTTAGCGGGGCTGCAGTGAGCTCGCAGCCTACCACGGAAGTTTAGAAGTTATTTTGCATCTTTCAAAGTCAATTTACTAACAAATAAATGGACTTGTTCGCTTAACTGCTTAGAAAAGTGGAGGGAAACTGTACGTACCCAAAGAAAAAGGAAGACCCTCTTGTCTGAAAGCAAAACTATAAACCAAAACAGGGACATAAAAATGACCTCATTGTGAGAGAACTTGCTTTTGGAGTCAGAGAAAAGGGAAAGTTTTCTTCTTGTACATCTCATTTAGATCTTAAGTTCCCATCCATTATTTATACATCATATTCAAAGTGCCAGCCTACTCTGCTTGCTGGATTACATTTCAAACATTTGCCATTGATAAGTCTTTGCTGTATTATATTCAGGCTAAATGTGAATATGTCATAGCACAGTCAATCTTTAATCCACTGAGCTTCAGGTTCAGGCAGCAGGGGGTCCAGCGCTCAGAGCATTGCTTTATACTTAAGAAACATCTGGGGCCAGCTGGGACACTTTACTGGAACATTCAGATGTCTGCAACAACAGCAGGACTTACTGTATGAGTGTGTTTTCGTAGGTTTGGGAGGGTTTGGGGGTGACTTAGTTAAAAAACACTAGCTGTTCCCAGCTTGAGGTTTGAACCCAAGCAGAAATCTTGCCTGAAGTGACTTTGCTGGTCCCAGGAGAGAAGTGGTTTGGACTGCTATACATTTTTAATAGTCAGCAGGCAAAAGTCCGTATTACAAAATTATTGCACGTAATTTAATGCAGTTTGCCACAACTGGCATTCCCGCAAAAGCCATTGGATGCAGAGCTTCTGTGCACATCGCCTGGAGACGAGTGTCCCTCCTGGGATGGGTTTTATCTTCCTTGAGACAGTATAAATATGCTCGTGGTGGGGCGTGCGACTCTCCTGTGGTGGGATGTTGGACAAGCAGAAGATTCACTCACAGTTTTATGTCCCTTTGGGGATGACCAACATGCTACTTATGTCCCTTTCAGTATTTCATTGTAGAAAATATAATTACTTAATAATTAATCCCAGCTCTAAGAAAATAACTTCCATAGGCACAAAGGTGACCTTGTCTTCAGTATTCACCTCTTGCTTTACGCAGTAGGATCAAATTTCAGACCTGGAGAAACTAATAGAGAAGTTTCAATTCAGATGTAGGGAAGACCAAAGGCAGTTGATTTATCTGCAGGAGCCCTCCAGCCAGTCACACCAGAAGCCAAATTGCCACTGCTTTCACTCACCCTGGCTGCCCTTTTGAAATGGCATTAAAGCCCCAGTTTTGGTCTCTTGCTTTCCAACCGTGTACCATGGGGAAGAGCCATCACAGGACCTTTCACAAGGTAGAATCACAGAATCATGAGATCAGTGAGGTTGGAAAAGACCCTTAAGATGATCAAGTCCAACTGTTACCCCAGGAATGCC
This sequence comes from Pezoporus flaviventris, assembly GCF_033815535.1. NCBI lineage: Eukaryota > Metazoa > Chordata > Aves > Psittaciformes > Psittacidae > Pezoporus > Pezoporus flaviventris. The sequence goes on from NW_026892607.1 coordinate 244,333, forward strand.
AACTCCAGAGCTAACCATGTCACTAAGGTGATGTCTGAAGGAGCACTTTCCTGCCTAGCTGTTTACATCCTCTTTTTCTCTTCGCAACCACGAAGACTCTTTACCCCAATTTACCTTCCTGGGGTTAATGTCTTTGGTTGCCTCGAAGTTCTTGAGGTGACTGAAATTCACCTCCAAACAAAAGAACTCAACTGATGAATCCTCCTCACAGGTGCCCTATGGCTGTGGCTCTGGTTCAACTCAAACAGCCGCTTTGCCGGCAAGCTCTAAAGCTGCAAGTTTCCTCTTTATTTAGGCTCTTATCAAAGGTGAATTTTCCCGCCCGGGCCCGTGCAGCAGTAGCTTCCTGCGAGTGCAGCCGTGCCCCAGGCAGCAACGGCCACAGCCGCGTTTGAAGTCCCAATGGCACCGACCCATCCCGCCGCCGGGCAGACGAACCGGGCTGAAACCTAAAGAAAAGGGCTAGCACAGACCAGGTCTTAGCCCCAAGTGGATTAGGTGAAGCTAAGGCTCCTGTGTGTGGAGTTTGTCAGAGTTTCAAACGTGTGAATGTCCTTAAATAACCTACGTCGCCCGGAGAAATAAGCCAACTGTCACACCCAGTTCTGGATTCCACATTAACAACCTCCTTCCGCAGCATTAAACTTTGCCCTTGAGGACTTTTGTTTAACTTTTTAATTTGAAAAACAGATAGGGGCTGCTTTACAACCCGCACTTTTTTGTGCACGCTGAAAGGCCTCATTGTTAGGGCAGGAGATGTGCAGGTAGGAGTGAGTTGAACAAGTTTGCATTAGATTGTCTTGCGGGTTGCAAACACGTGAGCGGTGCTCACGGGGAGGCCTGGGAGCCGGCGGTGAAACCCGTCGCGCAGGAAGGCTGGTTTAAGAAGATTTTAATAAACAATGGGCCCGTTTCTGGGCTCCTGACACAGGCAGAAACTGCTACCGGAGTCAGTGAAGCACTTTCAGCTTTTCTCCCTTTAAATATCCTGACTCACGGAGTGTTCCCTTGCTGTTCTTCCTGTACAAAGACCTCGATTGTCAGAAGTGGCTTGAGGATTTCTGTGTGTCTCTGCTATCTCCAGAAGAGCATAAGAAACAAATAGACTTTGGGCTATCAAAGAAACATAATTGCCATTTCAGACTTCCTATTTAGGATTCAGTCAAGTAGATATTGTTTATGGTTCATAAAACCTCACTACTGTGAGGATTCTCAGATAGTGGCACTGCAGATTTTCAACTTTCATGGTGCTGTAAATTGGGGGGGGGGGGGTGTGTGTGGACAGAAGTGTGATAATACTCCTCTGAGAACAGTAAAATAGAGCTCTGCAATGGTTAAATGGAATTTTATAAGCACATTCAGTGTGGAACTGTTTTGCATTACATGAGTTGAATACCTTAGAGATGACACACATCTGCAGGCACTTTATTAAATCCTTAGTCAGCACTTTTCAACCTGATGAGATTACTTCTTCATTTGACTGGAGAAAGGGAAGCAAAGATCTTGTACCGGACTGCAGAATTCTTTCTGATGTTTCACCTTGAGTGCTGGGGAAGGACAGAGAGGTGCTCGGCAGGACAATACAGACCCATAGTGGTACCAACAACTGTGTGGCAGCAATTTTGCTGAGTAGGACCTTTAGCTCTGCTGGCTTCATTTAGCTCTAAATTCACTGGGAGAATAGTAAAGTAAATAGAGGGGCAAAGTAAATAGAAGGGAAATAAAATACTGGCTCTCTTATGAAAAAGCGTGGAGATGGTATCATCCTGACTGTATTTTGATAGTGTACATGAGTTAAATGGAGATTTTAAATTAAGAAAGGCAATACTGCATTCTCCATCTGCGTGCAGGTGGATAGGTTACAGGACATGAAGGGAAAAAATGGGTAAGGTGGTTAGACCTGAGAGCACAGCGCTCTAAAAGAAGGCATAAAATACTTCAGCCATGCAAAAGTAGGGATCCAGGCTGCTTTTTTCCCCCCTAAGCCACCTAATTGTGCAAAAACCCTTTGACAGATTCCAACTATCAGGGCTCCAAATGCATAATACGCTTCCTATACATTTTCATTTGAGGTCTCCTGCCCCAGCACAGAGAAGTTTCACAGGTGCTTCAGGAGAACAATAGTGCTCTTCAGACCTAATCCGGCAAGACTTAGACGTGTATAGGAGGCTTGAGGGGGATATGAGATCTTAATATTAAAATGATTAGCAGAAAAGGAGGATCACCCTGTGTGTGCGTTTGGGCTGTAAGATGCACTGAATGAAACTGGTGCCCCAAGAGCGGTGCTGGTGGGATCTGATGGGTAAATGTGCTCTCTTGCCTTGCTGTTCTGCTGCCTCAGCCCCATCCAAGAGGGGCTGTAGGAGCAGAGGAAGTGGGATGCAGCTGTTTGAGAGGTGCTCACAGTTGGGATCCCATAGAAGCATCTTTCTAGTGGAGGCCGTCCGGAGATGAGGCACGGGAGTTTCAAAACCAGCCGTGTGCTTTGGGTTGCTCCTGGAAGGGTTAATTAAGTTTTTCATTGGTATTAAGGCCGAGCAGTGTCTGCAGGAGTCATATTGACACCCTAGTGCATGGTAACTCTACTCCTTTATTGACATGTTGCTAGTCAGGAGCACAATAGCACTCTGTGTCTGCAAATCATTGCTAAAATCATCTCAAGGAAAGAGAAGGGGAAAAAAAAAAAGAGAGAGAAAGAGAAAAGTTTGAAAGCCCAGCACTAGACAAAGGCCCCAGAGCTGCACTGCGCCGCCGAAAACTCTGGAGTCAGCAACTTCTATTGATTAAAAACTAACCTTTAAAGTAACTCGCAGAGTGTGTGGTTAGCATTTAAATTTAAACATGTCATGAGTTGATTTGTGTTACTGAATACCAACTCCGAAGGAGTTACATTCACATCAGATTTTTTTTCTTTTTCTAATTCCCTTAAGCAGCTAAAGTATTTCATGAAATGTCAATAGGGCAGGGGGGAAAAAAAAAGGTGTTTTGGAGGGAGGGGACTCGCACCCAGCCTTGCCGTTTTCTTTTCCCATGCAAATAGTCACCCCAAAAAGAAAAGTGTGGGGAGCGACACACAATAATTAGACCTTTGTCTAACTTTCCCAAGTGCCAGAGAAAGACAGATTAATTAAATATACAACAGTGTTGGTTTTTGGAGTGGGGGTCTCTCTTGCTGTGGAGGTCATAAATTAGGCAGAATAAATACTTCAATGTGTTTGCAGCGGGGCTGCTACGTCAGAGCGGCTGGCGGGCGGTGGGAGGGCGCAGCGCGGCTCTTGCTAATGACAGTCACGTCTGGGGCTGTCTGGTTGCCCCTAGCAACGAGACATGATGTAACACCAGGATGAACTTGAACTTGGGGGACTTGAAAAGGGAACAATAGACCAGAGCAATCAATAAAGCCTATTTCAGTGAAGGATTACAGAGCCGCTCTGGGGTAACCTTGTCTGCAAGGCGCAGGCTGAATAGCAAGATGCGTGAAGGAGCGCGGTGCCGCGGGGGGACGGACGGACGGGCGCGCGGACGGGCGGCGGGGCGCAACCGTGGCTTGCTCGCTTTCTGCCTTCTTTTTTTTTTTCCCCCCTCCCCTGTTTCCTTCTTTTTTTTTTTTTTTTAACAAGAAAAATCTGCTTTTGAAGCAAAAAGAGGAGTGGCGAGGCCAGGGCTGCTCCCGCCATCCCGGCCGGTGGTGGGCCATGTGGCGGTGGGAGCCAATTGGACATCTGCAATCTAGATTCCGACCATCGGCTCTGAATTTTTAACCCTTCTACTCCCCGCTGGGGAACTTCCACAGTTCCCAGCCTGGCCAAAGGCTTTCACGCTCAAATGGGAAGAGTTAAGGGACGACCCTGCAAAGTTGGGAAGAGTTTGCAGCACGCGGTGGTCGGAGGTGCCTCCGGCACGGCCTGCGCTCCGCTTCCCTGCGCCCGCCTAAAATCCATTGGGCCCTGAAATCAGGGAGGGGAACGGGACTTGGCACCGCTTCACAAATCCTGCCAGAAACTTTTCTCTGTTTATGAGCTTTACATATGAGAACTATTTGGTTTAATTGCAGCCTGCGTAAGTCTAAATATAAAATCTGTAGGCAATAGATGGGGCCGATATGGGACCGGTGTGTTTGTGTTCAGAAGGGTGAGCAGAGGAAGAGTTAGTTAATGAGGTGTATTGGAAGCAGGACAACTTCTCCGATCGTGCTATTTATTTTACTGGTTCCTACCTCCATGGCAAGACCACATAATCTCCAAGTCCCACATGAAACTTGCCTCAGAGTCTTCTGTAAATGTTCATAAATCCTCCCCGGGTTGATTGTGCTATCAATCATGTCAGACGCTGAAAAGGAACGGAGGAAAAAGTTGGTAAAACTCGTCGTCAGTTCATACATGCACACGTATGCACCTCATATATTACAGGAGCCAGAGTCCAAACGTGGGGTATCAGCAACAGCTCTTTAATACCTGAATCTTTCTTGTTGTATTACTTTACTTCAGGCTAAATAGTTGCCGCTTGTTGGTGTATTCCCACAGCAATATGTCATTGCCAAGTAGCATCCCCCTGCGCCTTCGATCCCAGGGCCTAACACTGCTCTTATTCATCCCGGGTTCAGGTTGGCCTGACCTCGCCGGGGCCGAGCTGGGTCTCCCCGGTGCGGTGGCACTGCCCCGACTCCAGCAGAGCCCACTCCAGCTTCCCGACAGTGTTTATTTTCCTATCAAGAAGCGAAATTGCTTTCTGTGCTCTGGGCATCTGCACGGTTGGGTTAAGGACGGTATTGTTGCGGAGCTGAATTCCCAGGGAATTCCCTCCCTTTAGGGGTAGGAAGGAGGGAAAAAAAGTTTTCCCAAAGAAAAGCTATTCGTTGAGGTCCACGTTTTGTTTTGAAACACAAGTATGGCCAGAGATACGGGACATTTTCCCTGATCCACTTCCCCCCGGATTTGCTTTATCCTGGCTTTTCTCTAGCGATCCACATTTCTCCTAAGAAAACAGCCCTGTTGTTGAATTTCTGTGCATCTGTTCCAGCGAGACAGTTGAAGCAGGGCAGTATAAAGCAACAGATGCTTATGCTGGCACATGCCTAAATACCCAAGAAAACCCCGACTGCAGGGTGATAAATGGCACAGGGAGGCGAATGTGCGTTGCCTTTTCAGGGGATTAGACAAAAGTGAACTGGAGGGATCTTCAAGCCATCATCTATTAAAAAGATTGATAACTTGTAACGTGACATGACCCCCACGTTCATCTGTAGCTATGTCCAGTGACTGTCAGCGAGAAAAAAAAATGTAATATATTGATTTGTACAGTATTTTTAATTAAGCTTTGTAATTAGGTCGATTCGTCACGGTCTCAATTAGCCCCCCTCTTGGTGGAGGAGGCCAGCATGCCCAGAGCCCTTTGGGAAGCAGCAAAAACGGGCATTGAGGCTGATGCTTCTCCCATTCTCTTTTGCAGTCCTGGTACCTGGGATAAAAGTCTCCGCTTCCCACCACCCACCGGACAGACCACCAGACCCCTTCCCACCTCTGTAACACGGAAGCAGCAGCAACGCAGCGCAGCGACTTCACATCGGCGGAAGGGGAGGCGAGCAGACACCGACAGCAAACTAGTACATGGAAATGGCAAACGTTATGGTTGAATGGCAAAGGCCGTAACTTTTTTGAGATTTTAATTTTTTTTTTCTTTTTTTTTTTTTTTAGACAACTTTAGGACTGTTGTAATTTCTCCTCTGGTGCTGGAAATGGTTGGGCTTCATAACTTTTGAAGTGTTTCATTGGTAGTGTAAGCGTTAGGTGACACTGAGTAGAACTAGCCTCTGCTGCTGCTTACCAACTCGCTGTTGTAACACACTTTCCATATGGAGCCTAACTGTTTTACAGTATCCTCATCGATTTTTTCCCATCCAAGGTGTGAGACTTCTATGAGAAATCATGAAACACACTTAAACTATAACTTTTGTAGTAGCTGAATTCTGCAATATATAACTTACCGGACAGACATAGAGCATGTTTTTTCTGTAACATATCAGAAAAAAAAAAGAAAAAATTGCAGGTTTTCTTTTTTTTTTTTCTTTTGGTTGGGGTTTCTTTTTTATTTACAGTCAGCACTTAGAGACGTAACATGAACCATCAGAGCATTGTCAACGATGTTTTTTTTCCACTCGATTGCAGAGCGATTTAAAACCATCGAACTACTACTCTTCACTTCGAAAAAAAAAAAGAAAAAAAGAAAAAAAAAGAAAAAAAAGTTTGAAATGCTGCACTTACATTGAAAAAAAAAGAAAAACATTTTTTCAACAATTTTCAACAATTACACAAAAATTCACGCAGAAAAGGGGAAGTTGGTCTGTTTTGACAGAAACTGACAGGAATCAATCAAAACAATCGAATTTTGAATTGAGTAAAGTGCAATTTCATTGGATAGCTAAATATCTTTGTAAGATAGAGATTGTTGAAAATTCTATTTTTGTTTTCCAAGTCCTTCCACCCCAGGACTCTAAATTATTGGGGTAAAAAACAGCCTTGCAAGAAAAAGGGGAGCTATTTTTGCTTTTTATGTTTTTTATTGTTGAACTTGTATCCCTTTAAAACTGAAGGAAAATCTAAAAAAAAAAAAATACAAAAAAAATACAAATCTAATGGTGCTTTTACCACAATATGTTAACTACATTAAATGCTAATTAATCATTTTCTGTTATCAAAGCACATAACTAAAATGAAATCATAATCTCTGTTAATTTTATAAGCTAAAAGTCACTATAATGGATTATGCCAATTCTGACAAATTTTACGTGTTTCCGGCAATATAGGGTTTATCAGTTCTCAAACACCTTGGGAATAAGAGAGAACGGTCCAGAAAGTAAAACACCTTCGTGTCCCTGAACTGGTACATTTTCTGGACTGTGAAGAGAACATTAACAGAAGCGAATGATGCTGATCTTACAACTTATGCCAGTTCAAAAGCAAGGGCACTTGCTGAAGAAGAGAGAGAAAAAAAAACAAGAGAAAAAAGAGAGACAAAAAAGAAACAAACACACAAAAAAGAGAAGTTTGGACCCCAAACGTCCTGTATCTTATGTACAAAAAAAAGGAAAAAAAAAGAAAAAAAAAAAAAAGAGTGCAAGTGATTTTTTCTATCAGACAGCGGAGCACCCCTTTGCTTCACATGCAACTTTAAGAAGGTTTCCTATACTATACATATATATACGTTCTGGTTGGCGAGTCCAGCTAATCAGAGAAAGTCTCTGCATGTTCTAGTGTTAGTAACTAATTTTTATATAGTTAATGTAGGGTAAAGTAGAGTGCATTAAGACACAATATTGTAATCCCTATTCCAGGCACTTGCCTTTAAACTATGTTTGTTCGACCCTTCAGAAGGGTTTCTACTACTGTCCTATACAATCAAGTAACTGAAATTCTTGGGAAGACACTTTGCTCCTCATCTTTTCCCTGAAACAATGTTTTGTTTTTGTTTTTTTTTGTTTTCTTAATTTGCACGAAACGAGATGAAAAAAAAAAGAAAAAAAAAAATTCCATATCAATGTGCCTTGCCCTGGATAGCGATTATTTGTGGAATTGTTGCACATGTTCCTATATTGAAAGGGGGTTTTTCCCTAGTCAAGCATTTGGAGACACTTTTTGTAAATGTGACTTTTATGTCAGCCATTGTCAGTTCCAACATCTAGAATTAAATAGGATGTTAGTTGTTCCGCAGATAGGAGTAGTGTTGATTGTCCTGTATGGTCAGTGGCAGTGCTATTCTGAGATCTGTAGATGCTAGATTATCAGTATTTTTGGATGTTGCTGCATTTTACATTTTATTTGGAGTCTTCCTTTGTTTTCGTTTTGTTTTCTCCCAGATATATGAAAATATGCAATACCTGCTTATATCATGTAGAAAAGCTTAGCGATTATTAATTTTTCTTTTTCCTTTTTTTTTTTTTTGGGTTTTTCCGTTTGTTTTTTTTTTCTTTTTCTTTTTTCTTTTTCCTTTTTTCTTTTCTCTTTTTTTTTTTTTTGGTTTTTGTTTTATTTGACCAAAGTTGGTGCTGCACTTGACGCAGTGTGTTTTAGGTGTTTGTCTTTGTACTTTTGTGATTTTGAATGCACATGCAGGAAGGGCTCTTCTTAGAGAAGCAGTCAAACTGTGAAGCACTAAGCTGAACCCTGCTTCAA